>NW_006921594.1:12592457-12593660 GCF_000298275.1 Orycteropus afer afer | reverse complement strand
GTGAAGGGTTGACGAAAGAGGGGGAGGCCTCCAACGAGGTGGATTGACATGGTGGCTGTGATGATGGGCTCAAGTATAGCAGGGATCATGGAGCTGGCGCAGGATTGGGCAGTGTTTTGTTCTGCTGTGCATGGGGTCGCTATGAGTCGGAAACGACTCGATGGCACCTAACAACAACAACAGCACTTGTCTTTATGCAATTGACTTATTTCACTCAGCATAATGTCTTTCAGGTTCATCCATGCTGTGAGATGATCCACGTATCCCTCATTGTTCTTTAATGTAGCCTAATATTCCATTTTGTGCATGTACGATAATTTGGTTATCCACTCATCCACTGATGGGCATTTAGGTTGTTTCCATCTCTGTGCTATAGTAAATTGTGCTATAATGAACATAGGTGTACATATGTCTGTTCGTAAGCTGTCTCTCACTTCTTTAGGATATATTCCTAGTAACGGAATTGTTGGGTCAAACGGTACTTCTATTTTCAGTTTTTTAAGGAAACGACATACCATTGGCCACAATGGTTATACCGTTTCACAATCCCACCAGCAGTGCACAAGAGTTTCAATCTCTCCGCAACCTCACCAGCACTTGTTATTTTCTGACCTGTTGAACTTTGCTATTATTGCTGGGGTGAGATGGTATCTCATTGTTGTTTTGATTTGTATCTCTCTAATGATTAATGACTGAGAGCAATTTCTCATGTGTTTGTTGGCTGCCTGTATATCTTCTTTAGTGAAGTGTCTGTTCAAGTCTTTTGTCCATTTGTGAACTGAGTTATTTTCTTTTTGGTGTTGAGGTATTGAAGTTTTCTACAGATTTTGGAGATAAGTTCTTTTTCAGACATTTCATAGGCAAATATTTTCTCCCAATCTTAGGTTCTATTTTTACCCTTTTGAGGAAGTCTTTTGATGCGCATAAGAATTTAATTTTTAAAAGGTCCCAGTCATCTAGCTTCTCTTCTATCTCCTGCACAGTCTGGGTTATGCTTGATAGTCTATTTATGCCATAAATTAGGGCTCCCAGATTTGCCCCTATTATATCTTTGATGAATTACATAGTTTGGGTTTTACATTTAAGTCTTTGATCCAGCTTGAGTTTGTTTTTGTGTATGGGGTGAGGTATGGGTCTTGTTTCATTTTTCTATAGGTGGATATCCAGTTTTGCCAGCACCATTTGTTAAAGAGGCTGTCTCTT
>NW_006921594.1:12584231-12585465 GCF_000298275.1 Orycteropus afer afer | reverse complement strand
TAGACATTGTAGGATTCTTTTGTTGTTCTATTTCTAGTTGTTGGAGTTGATGAGTTAGAGTTTGATTTTGTTTCTTTCCTCTTTCTTGATGTATGCATTTATTGCTATAAACTGTCCTCTGAGTACTGCTTTTGCTGTGTCCTATAGGTTTTGGTAGGATGTATCTTCATTCTTATTAGTTTCTAGGAATTTTTTTTTTTATTTCAGTTTTTATCTGTTCTATTACCCAGTAGTGTTTGAGCAGTGAGTTGTTCAGCTTTCATATGTTTGATGCTTTTTCCTTGCTCTTCCTATTATTAATTTCTAATTTTATAGTATTGTGGTCCAAGAAGATGCTTGGTAGTATTTTAATGCTTTTGAATTTACTGAGACTTGTTTTATGTCCTAACATATGGTCTATTCTGGAGAAGGATCCATGTGCACTGGAGAAGAATGTGAATTGTGCTTTTGTTGGGTAAAATGCTCTGTATATGTCTATGAGGTTGAGTTGGTTGATTGTATTGTTGAGTTCTTCTGTATCTTTGTTGAGTTTTTTCTAGTTGACCTTCCTTTTTGAAAGTGGTTTTTTAAAGTCTCCTACTACTATTGTAGAGTTGTCTATTAGCCCTTTTAATTCAGTTAATATTTGCTTCACATATTTTGGAACACTTTCATTGGGTGCATAAATATTTATTCTAGTAACATCGTCTTTGTCCATTGACCCTTTCAGCATCATATAGTGTCCCTCCTTATCTCTTATGATGTTTTTCAGCTTAGTGTCTATTTTGTTAGAAATTAATATTGCCACTTCTGCTCTTTTTTGGTTTCCACTGGCTTGGTATATTTTTTTCCATCCCTTAACTCTTAATTTGTTTTTATCTTTGTGTCTAAGATGGGTCTCTTGTAGGCAGCATATCGATGGGTCTTCTTTTCTTATCCAGTCTGCCACTCTTTTTCTCTTGATAGGTGCATTTAGTCCATTCACATTGAGTGCAATTAGTGCTAGGTATGAATTGATTGCTGTCACGCTATTGTGTTTTTTGGTCATGTTTTTGGTGTTTCCTTGGTCCATATTCTTTTCTGTGCTGAGTTCGGTTTGTTGGCTAATGCTTTCTCCCTTTTCTTCTTTATTGTTGGTTTTGTGCTTATTAAACACATATGTTTTCCTTCCTTCTGGATTTGCTTAGGGGGATTGTTACTCTTCTCTGTGGTTACCTTGGAGTATATTCTTGTCTCTACATTTTTAGAACAGTGC
>NW_006921594.1:12564599-12583761 GCF_000298275.1 Orycteropus afer afer | reverse complement strand
TTTTTTTTAGTTAATAATTCAGGTATGCTATGTTGCTCTGAAGTTTTCTTTGTGATGGTGGAATCACTGTGTGGAATGTGGATATGGGTTTCTGTTTGTTGTAAAGAGGGTTTAGAGTTCGAACCAGGAGGTTTTATGTTGGCTGAATGTGGTGTGGTTTCTTCTATTGGCTGAGTGAAGTTATTGGCGGAGAAGGTGGGAGTGGAAGAAGGAGAGCTCGCTGTTGCTAGGGGCAGTTTCTAGGGCTCCGAGCAGGCTGCTAGTGATGATGTTGTACTGTTATTTACAGGCCCACAGCTCAATTTCAGCAAAGACTCCAGTTGTTAGGGGGTTGCCCCTTTCTTCCAGGCTCAGACACATGCAAAAACCCTGCTCCTGAGGCCCCTTGGCACCAAAAAGCCGATCCAAGACAACTTCCCTGCTCCATGATCCATTGTGGGGGTTTCTCTCTCTGGTCCCGCCCGTCCGTGGTGCCAGTATATTTAGCCTAGACCGTGATTCACCCCGGGAGTTCCTCTGTGATTCTGCTCACCCATGGCACCAAAGATCCACTCGGTTTCAGCGGTGCTGGAGTTGGGAGAGTGCCTGCTAGTAATCTGTGGTCCCAATATTACTGATAAAGTCAAGTGCAGGCCTCTCAGTGCCACTAAGCTGACCCAAGCCTACTCAGTGACCCACTGTGGGGGCACCTCCCTGGGCCTGCCTTCCTGCACCACCAATGGACTCTCTGCTCAGGTTTCAGTGGTGCTGGATGTGCCCGTTTGGTTACCTTGGAGTATATTCTTGTCTCTACATTTTTAGAACAGTGCATACTGTGAAGACATTGTCCTGTTTTCTTCTCCATTTGGAAGTTGGTACCTAGAAGTTTTATTCCCTCTGATAGGTTAGTTGATGTTGTTGTGTGCTGACTGACTTTGTTGGTTTTTAGAGTGCCTAGCTGATTCAAGTTACCGATAAAATCAGGTGCTGAAGGTAGATCCTTGGGGTGCTCGCTGGTATGCTTGTGTCACTGGTATGCTGGTGTGGTGTCTTCTGCCTTAACCCAGGGAGGTCTCAGATGGCCGTTATTGCCTGCCAGTCGCTCCCCCCAAGAAGTCTCCAATGGCTTTTCTCAGCTGCCTGTCAGTGCTCTGCAGGATAGATCTTCTGATCTTGTTATTTTTTTCCCCTGTACCTTTCTCCTTTCTAATTCTACTCCTCTGAGTTTGGTGCACTCTGACTCAGTGAGCTGTTTGGAGCACCAGAATCCCTAATTCAAACTGTTGTACCTAGTTCTTCAAGCACTAAGATGCTAAAGGGAAACAGCATGGTGATTACTGATGAGACTCCATTTTGAATCCGGGTTTTCCATGTCTTTAAAGAATGTTTATGGAATCTGGATTGGAATTGTATTGAATGTATAGATTGTTTTGGGTAGTACTGACATTTTCACAATGTTCAATCTTCCTATCCATGAGCATGGTATTTACAGATTTATAAATTATAGATTCTTAAAGCAGTGTTTTATAATTTTCTTTGTATAGATCTTTTGTGTTCCTGGTAAGATTCATTCCCAAGTATCTTATCTTTTTGGTAGCTATTATAAATGGTATTGATTTCCTTATTTCCTGTTCAGAGAACTCTTTGCTGATATAGAGGAATCCAACTGATTTTTGTATGTTGATCTTGTATCCTGCCACTATGCTAACTCTTTCAATAAGTTCCAGTAGTTTTCTTGCTGAGTCTCTTGGGTTTTCTATATCTAAGATCATAAAAAAAGCCTCACTGCTATTAAGTAGATTCTGACTCACAGCAACCCCCTTTGAGTTTCCAAGGTGATAAATCTTTATGCAAATAGATTGCCTAGTCTTCCTTCTGTGGAGTGGCTGGTGGGTTTGAACCACCAAGCTTCCGGTTAGCAGTCAAATGCCTTATGCAGCACACCACCAGAGCTCCTTATGTAAGATCCTATCATCTGCAAATGTGGATAGTTTTATTTCTTCCTTCCCAATTTGGATGCCTTTGATTTCCCTTTCTTGCCTTATTGCCCTGGCTAGGACTTCCAATACAATGTTGAATAGAAGCAGAGATAGAGGGTATCCTCGTCTGGTTCCTGTTCACAGGCAGAATGGTTTCAGTCCCTCTCCATTGAGAATAATGTTGGCTCTTGGTTTTGCATGTATATTCTTTATTATGTTGAGGAATTTCCCTTCTATTCCTATTTTTCTGAGAGTTTTTATCAGGAATGGGTGTTGGATTTTATCAAATGTCTTTTCTGCATCTATTGATATGCTTGTGTGATTCTTTTCCTTTATTTTACTTATGTGATGGATTACGTTGATTGTTTTCCTAATGTTGAACCATCCTTGCATACTGGTATGAATCCCTCTTGGTCATGATGTATTATTTTTTTTATATGTTGTTGGAGTCTATTGGCTAGGATTTTGTTGAAGATTTTTGTGTCTATGTTCATGAGGGTTATTAGTCTATAGTTTTCCTTTCTAGTGGTGTCTTTGATTTTGGTATCAGGGTTATGCCTGCTTCATAAAATGAATTTGGGAGGATTCCATCCTTTTCTATATTCTGGAATAGTTTGAGTAGGATTGGTGTTAGCTGTTCTCCAAATGACTGGTAGAATTCTCCAGTGAAGCTATCTGGGCCAGGACTTTTTTTGTTGGTAATTTTTTTATGACCTGTTCAATTTCTTCTTTTGTTATGGGTCTATTCAAGTTTTCTACCTCAGTTTGTGTTAGCAGTAGTGTGTTTCTAGAAATCTGTCCATTTCTTCTAGGTTTTCAAATTTGTTGTAGTACAGTTCTTCATAGTATCCTGATATTACTCTTTTTATTTCTGTTGGTTCTGTTGTGATGTCACCCCTTTCATTTCTTATTTATGCTATCTGAATCTTCTCCTTCTTTTCCTTTTTTAAGTTTGCCAGTGGTTTGCCAATTCATTAATCTTTTCAAAGAACCAACTTCTAGTCTTGTTGATTTGGTTTGAAAGTTCTTTAAGGGCCAATGTCTCGGGTTTCCACTAGTCTTTATCAGACAAATAAGTCTAGTCTTTTTTTATGATTTTGAATTTGTTCTACATTTTTCTCCCCATTCTGTCCAGGACCTTCTGTCCTGATTATTGCATTTATTACGGAACTCACTTTACCATTCTGTGCTTCATACCATTATTAAAAATAGAGACTGATCATGTGACATTTCAAAGGGTATTATGTAAATGAAATGGTAAGGGATTTAAAAAACTAAAGGATAGTGAAATAATCACATGATCAATTTTTTTCTACAAACAGCTAACCTAGTGGCTGAAAATTTAATAAAATGGATATTCTTTTAAACAACATGAATATAAAAGAAATAGGATAGCTTAAAAATAGCAGTTAGAAGTATATTAATATTTGCATGTTCAGCTATTAAAAAAAAAAATAAAAATCTCACTGTTGTTGAGTCGATTCAACTCACAGTGACCCCTCTTTGGGTTTCCAAGCTGGTATCACTACAGAAGTAGATTGCTGAATCTTCCTTCTGAGGAGTGGCTGGTGGGTTTGAACTGCCAGCCTTCTGGTTAGCAGTCAAATGCCTTAGGTGTTCAGCTATAGTGTGTGGTTAAGTTTAAAAAATCACTCTAAGTATTTGCAAATACTAATACACTGAACCAAAACTATTTTACTCTATTTGAAAAGGTTACTATAAACACTGGGTTAGAAACAATGATCCCTCTCAAGATGCATTTGGATGTGGGTAAGCAATACCTGTATGGAACAGCTATAGAATAATACCAGAGTATTTACAGCTAAGTGTGATATCATCAGATTAGACTGCTATGGAAATTCTGAGAAAGGAAAATGAATCCTGGAAGGAGTGGGGCAGGAGCTTTCGCTCAAAGCCAGAGCAGGACTTAGAGAAATACTGTGGCAGAGGCAGGATGTTTTATACAGGTAATGCCATGACTATACAGAAGATAGCAAAGAGGCCTAAGGAAAGGATATCTGTTACAACCAAGGAAAAAGCCTGGAAAGGAAAGATGGTACAGGCTTCTCAAAGTCCTGAAGTGCCAAGCTGCATCCTGTAGATGTTAATGATGTTATGTTTCAATGAAAGGAGAAAAATGATGAATACAAGAACTGGAAATTGTAATCTGCTAATAGCACTCACAATGGAAAAAGGAGGGAAAGGCTGAAGGCCAACCACATCACAAGAGGAACAGACCTTAGATGATAGGAGGTTTAAGGAGTCAGGATATAGGTGGGAATGGAAAACAAAGGCATAAAAGTTAGTGGAATCTTTGATTAAAAGTTATTACCCAGAAAAATCTTCTTGATGCATGGTGATGATTATGGCTTCTATAGCATCTCCCACTGAAGTCAGTAAGGGCTGCATGGCATTTCCCATAAGAGCGTGGATTGACTGAAAAGAAAAAAAAAGGATGGAGAGACAAAATTAAGGAAAACCAACAGAAAGAATTCTAAGATCTGAAAAGTATTTTGACTAAACGTTTTCACTTTATATCAATTTTAGACTTATATAGTTTAACTTCGCTCCCTGACTGCTGTCAGTTATGATTTTTAAGGCTTACAACATATGGAATATGGCACTGAAAACTTTCAATTCCTCCACTCTTCTAATTTTCCCAAAAGGTTTAGTGGTCAAATGAGCCCCTTAGGAAAGGGAAGGCAGTTAGCAGAAGAGAGGAATAGAGGCATCTTTTTAAGGTTCTCAAAAGATTGAGGCAAGAGCAAAAGCATTCTTTAAAAATCAGAACATTGTTTGCTTTTAATCATATTGAATATAATAACAATCTACTTCTGTAGTAACACCACCTTGGAAACTCAAGGAGGGGTCATTACGAGTCAGATGTGACTTGAAGGCAGTGAGGTTTTTTTTTTTTTTTTAAATTGTTGGTGATTCTTGTAGGGCAGAATGGATAGGCATTTCATGAATTAGGTTTCTAATTAGAGTTCTACAGCAGTGATTTTCAAGTGCATTTTTTCTCCCAGGGGACAATGGCAATGTTTGGAGACATTTTTGATTATCAAGGGAAGGGGATTTGATATAGCATTTAGTAGGAAGAGGCCAGAGATGGTGTTAAATATCTTACAATGCACAGGACAGCCCCCATGACAAAGAATTACCCAACCTAAAATGTCAATCAGCCACTCCCCGGAAGGAAGATGGGGCAATCTACTTCCGTAGTGATACTGCCTCGGAAACCCAAGGAGGGGTCGCTATGAGTCTCGCCTGACTCGATGGCACATAACAACAACAACAACAACAACAACAAAATGTCAATAGTGATGAGGTTGAGAAACTCTGTTCTATAGTGAAGTATCATCCATTGGTTAGTTTATGTAAGACCTTAGGCCTTAGTTAGAACTTTTTAATGTGAAAATATTAGCTGGACTTCAGAAAACACTCAAAATGGGAAATTTAAGTACATTATATATGTTTTAATGATGCTGACTCTCAATGAAACCAGATGACTTTTACTCACACAAGCAAATGATAAAAATCATTGAAATATTTAAATGGGATTTTTATTGATTAAATTCCTAAATGTCCTCTCTAGTCCTTACTCCCTAGTAAAAACAAACTTTTTTTTTTGTTGAGTGAGAGTGAGAGAATGTGTGTATACATACAGTTTGCCCTCAAGGAGTTCATAATCTAGTGGGAGTAGGTAAATTACAATATAGCAGAACATGTCTTCTAATAGAGTGCTTGGGACCATGGAAAGGACCTCCAATTTACACTGAAAGAATGTGAAAACCAACAGGTGTTGCTTGAATTGAATTTCAAAGAATAAGTAGGTAAAAGCCAAGTGAAGAATGGTAGAGTTAGAAGCACATATGTTAAAAGGCATAGGAGCTGGGAAAGGTGATCAATTTGAGAAACTGCAAAGCATTCAATTCAGATAGCGTATAGAGTACCTGTCTACACTGAAGAAAGGCATTAGGAGATGAACTTTGTGTAAGCTGCTAAGGAGTGAGAAATTTATCCTGAAGGTACGGGGTAACCAATGATGGGTTTTAAACAGTGAAAAAATGTAGGTGAAGATTTGAATTTAGGAAAAATTACGCTGAATACTTGACTGGATAGAAACTAAAAATGGGAGGATCAATTAGAAGGTCACAGTGGTGATACAGATGTAAAATGATGAGAGCATTTACCAAATCAGACACAAGAATAGAGATAAGGAGACAAACTCGAAATACTTTCAAAGGAGAAAAGGATTTAGTAATTAGATTTGGGTAGTATGGAGTGGAAACATTGAAAGGCATCCTGAGATTTTTTTTCTTTAATAATTTGGTGTTATTATAAACTGAATGTGTAAATCAGAAGAAACTACAGGTTGACCTGGGGTGATGGGAAGAGGGGAAGAAGATGAGGAGTTCAGTATTGGACATGGATTTGAAGTGCCCGTGGGAAATACAGAGGGCTATCAAGTAGGTACTGAGATAATTAAATGTGCATTTCTTGAGACATATTTTCACTAAATTTGGTAGTTATTGGTTTTTAGGATGGAAGATGAAGCCAGAAGAGTCAATAAGATACCAGAGGATTGTCTGTGAAGCAAGGCAGACAAATGACACTTTCAGGTCAGGCAAAGGAAGAGGAGCCCATGAAGGATTAAGAGGGTTACATAATAACATTTACCAAGTACCCACTATAGGCTAGTTCTTCACATACAATAATATAATTTAGAACTCAATCCTTCCTCAAAGAATTACTACAATCTCTGACTTATACATGGGGCATCTAATGTAATTTATAGATGGGAAAACTAAAGTTAAGTGAAGGAGATTGTCCAAAGTCATAAACAAGCAAGAGGAAGATCTGGGATTTCCTAGATATCTCCAATGGGCGTTTGGTTACACTCCATCACTGGGCAGATAAGTAGGAAAACACTAAAGAGTATAGTGGAAGTAAACAGGGAGATTTCAACAAGGAAGGGTAGATTTTCCAATTTCATCATGAAGGAGCAAAATGTAACTACAGACCATCCCACAAATAACTCCAGAAAAAATACTAAAAATAAAGAAAATAACAACAACAAAAATCTACTAGAGGATCTCTGGAGAAAGGGAAAAAGCAGATGCTTTTAGAGAGCTGCAGAAACCTAGAGCAAGCAACCAGAACAGGATGAGATTTACATTTTCTGTGACTTTGCCCTAATGGTGACTACAGTCATGAGAGTCCAAGGCTGGGTGGCGAAAACTCCAGGAGAAAAACAAACAAACAAAATTTCTGTCTTTCAGGTCAGAGAAACAACAAGAATGAGCCCTGGCTGAACCAGGGATGCTGGAGAGTGAGACAACCTCAGAAAGAAGAAAGCCTAAATTCACATTTAAACTCAGCACTAGTCTTCAGCTGACTCATTTATTATGTACATGCAGAGCAAACTAAAAGCAGCTTGCAAGTAGGCTTAAAGAACTGAACTGAATCATGAGGTATGACCAACTGCAAGTGTGACAATCTACAGTTTGAGTCTAATCTACAGTTTGAGTCTAATCAAGTTAGTTGTCTCTAAAGCAAAAAATCAACACTTTTAGGAGCAATAAAACAATACTGAATGTACACAACATGACATTCACAATGTTCAGGACAGAAGTGAAAATTAATAAATATACTAAGATCTAGGAAATGTCACCAATTTTCAAGGGAAAATACAAACAATAGATATCAACAATAGATGACCCATATAAATAATTGCATTAAATGTTAATGGATTAAACGTTCCAATTAAAAGGAAGAGATTTTCAGAATGGATAAAAAAAAGGCAAGACCCAACTATGCTTGATACCAAAACTCTACAAAGATAACACAAGAAAAAACTGCATGTTGATACCCAAAAAACCAAAACCAAACCCACTGCCACAGAGTTGATTCCAATTCATAGTGACCCCCACTGGGTTTCCAAAGTGGTATATCTTTAAGGAAATAGATTGCCTTGTCTTCCTTCCACTGAGTGGCTGGTGGGTTTAAACCAACAACCATCTGGTTAGCAGTCAAATGCCTTAGGCACTGCATACCAATATCTCTTATGAGTATGGATGTAAATATCCTTAACAAAATCTAGATAAATCAAACCCAGTAATACATAAAAAAAGTATTAAATAATGACCAAGGTGGTTTGATAATCGAAAACACATTACTTAATACACTTTATTAACTAAATGTTAAAGAGAAAATAATTATTTCAATACGCATAGAAAAAGCTATTCAATGAAATTCAACACTATTTATGATGAAAAGTCCTAGCAAACTAAAAATAGATGAGAATTTGTTCAATCTGATAAAGGCCATCTATGAAAAACCTATAGCTAATATCATACTTAAATTAGTAAAATACTGAACACTTTGCACCAGATCAAGAACAAATGACAGAGGTCCACTCATCAGTTATATTCAACACTGTATTGGAGGTCCTAGCCAGTGAAACAACACAGGGAGAAAGAAAGCATAAAGCTCAGAAAGGAAGAAATAAAACCATCTCTATTTGCATGTGGTATGATGGTGGCTCACACAGAAAACGGACTATGTGTGAAAACCTTCGGGAAAACATCAAACAGGAAGAGGAGAGAGCAACTGAGGGAATGCCTTCATTTAAAGTGTAGGGTGAGGATCAGCAATTACCAAAGGAAGCAGAAATACCACAGTCTCCTCTGCAAGACAAAATTCAGAACTTGTAACTCCTTTTAAGACATCAATAGGAGCTCTAGAGGCATAGTGGATAAGGCATTTAGCTGCTAACCAGAAAGTCAGAGGTTCAAACCCACCAGCTGCTCTGCAGAAGGAAGATGGGGCAATCTACTTCCATAAAGATTTACAGCCTTGAAACCCAATGGGGATCCCTATGAGTAGCAATCAACTTGACGGCAGCGAGTTCGGTTTTGGATTGGTTTAGACATCAAAAACAGATGAGAGTGCTGTACATTTAAAAAAGATTTACCTAAAAATAGTTAAGATAAATATATCTTATATTAATCCACCTGCAGAACATTGAGCTCATACAATAAGAGAAAAATAAAGCATTACCATATATAAATTTAGCAATTCAATCATTGTCTACACAAGATAGCCTGAGAAAAAAGGATCACAATTACTGAGTTAAGATTTTTAATGCCTTTTACAGCCAACATGGTTAGAATGAAATGACTCCAACTGCATATTTATTAATACTACTAATAATCTAGACATACTAGGTGATGCTCAAAACATATAATGATGAACCTCATTTAAATTAATTTAGGATAAAGTCTCAACAAGTTAGAGAAGAAAAGGCTATTGTGTATTTGTATTTTTTTCAGTAAGAAAATATATGCTTAATATCTTATCTCAGCCACTCCTCAGAAGGAAGGTTGGGCAATCTACTTCTGTAGTGATATTGCCTCAGAAACCCAAGGAGGGGTTGCTATGAGTTGGGTCCGGATCAACAGCAAATAACAACGATATCTTATCAAATAAAGAAGCATACCAATTTTGGGCTGTAGTCATTTATGTATCACAACACTGTATGCCTGATTCAAAATGATTTAATGCTTCCTACAGTTTTAGGAGCTCTGGTGGTGTAGTGCCTAAGGCATCTGACTGCTAACCAGAAGGAGGGGTCGCTATGAGTCGGATCTGACTCGATGGCAGTGTGCTGCATCTGTTCTACAGTTTTATGAAATTCAGTTTTCTTCTCCTTTAAGTCAGAGGGTTTTATTTTACTTAATATATGTCATAATCTCATTGCTGTTGAGTCGATTTCGACTTATAAAGACCCCTCCTTGGGTTTCTGAGACAGTATCACTACGGAAGTAGATTGCTCAACCTTCCTTCCAAGGAGTGGCTGGTGGGTTTGAACTGTCAGCCTTCTGGTTAGCAGTCAAATGCCTCAGGCACTATGCCACCAGAGCTCCTAATGGTGTTTATAACATTTAACTAAAAAGTAAAGTCAAAACTGTTTCATTTAATTCTTTAACATAGGTAGTAGCTAGTCTCTAACTGGCAGGGCCACTGCAGGAGGGCCTTGGACTAACTGTTAGTTTCTCTTACCTAGTTCTCAGGGGCAAAATCAGAGATGCCTCAGCAAACTGCAGCACCCAACTGCATACAGCAATGGTTCTGATGGGCAAATGTCAGAGTCACAGCTGGAGCCCAAGATCAGGGCAATTTTCCCTGCACTGGCTCCAAATCCCAACCAAAGTGACTAATAACAGGGATAACTTTTGTTGTGTTTTAAAAATACAGATTCAGAGAGTCCGCCTTAGACTCAATTATAGTCTCTGGGGAATCTCTATTTTTAACTTTCCCAGGTTATATTTATCATCAGACCAAATGAAGACCTTATCTTAACTTACAAAATGGAGTTTTTCAAACTATGGCCTGTGACCATTTGTAGATCAAGAAATCATTTTAGAGGGGCAAATCAGAATGTTTTTAAAAAGTAATAGATTAGTATAAAAAATATCTGAGTATACTATATAAAATAACTGTAATATATACGATTTACAGTGATGGAAACCCTATGGGGCAGTTCTACAGTGTCCTATAGGGTCACTATGAGGCAGAATTCACTTGATGGCAGTAGATTTGGTTTGATTTTTTTACGTATGTAATTACATATGTGTGTATATACTTGTAAATGCTCATGTATGGTCAGAGTCAGGAAGTAAAATATTTTTTATTATGAGTTGTGATAAAAATTGTTTGACAGCTACTACTAGAAGATAAAAGGAGCTCTGAAGGTATAGTGGGTAAGGCATTTTGTTGCTAACCAGAAGGCTGACAGTTCAAACCCACCAGCTGTTCTGTGGGAGGAAGATGAGACAATCTACCGCCATAAAGATTTGTTATTGCTAGGTGCCATCAAGTCATCTCTGATTCATAGTGACCCTGTGAACAACAGAACAAAACACTGCCCGGTCCTGTGCCAGCCTCACGATCCTTGCTATACCTGAGCCCATCGCTGCAGCCACTGTGTTGATCCATCTTGTTGAGGGCCTGCCCCCTTTTTTTTTTTACCCTCCATTTTACCATAAAGATTTACAGCCTTGGAAACCCAGGGAGGGTCATTATGAGTCAGAAACGACTCAATGGCAGTGGGTTTTGGGTACTAGAAGATAGGGGGGAAAAATGTGAAACCATAGAAAAGAAGGTTACCTAACCTAATATGGTAAGATCTTTTGGTTTGTCACAATGACCCAATTTTATATTGTTATGATCATGAATAAATTCAAGAATTCTTTCTAAAAACAATTATTTTTTTTTATGGATGCTTTAACAGTATTTAATTGTAATGAAATGAACACACTGGAGAAAAGAAAAGGATACAAGAAAACATCCAAGTGTACTTTTACTATGCTGTGGGAAAAGATGCTGTTTCCTCAATGAGTCAAATGCATTCCTATATGAATTTAATGTCCTTAAGTTTTTGAGGTCTGTTAACTTCCCATCCTTGATACCTGTAGGCAGCCTTGACTTTCAGAGTTTCCTTCTCCTTTAGAATCTATGGCACGGCACTGTCCAAATCCCACTCCTTTCTCTCTAATTGTTCTTTCTTTGTATCCTCTTTACTTCCTAGAGGTAAGCATTTCTCCTTGGAGTTTGTGAGCCCCTGTCTTGTTAACTATCTCTCAGTGATGTAAATCCAAATGAATAGCTGACATCTATTACTTTTATGTACGTATATTGTACCATTTTATAGAAGCAGAAACTAAGGCAAGAGCAAACTAAACTCACTGCTGTAGAGTTGGATCCTCAAGAGAGAGCTTATTAACTTCTCTGACGTCATTCAGCTAGTTCAGTAGTTTAGGTGATACTCAATTCCAGGTAGTTTGGTTCTAGAATTGGTGCTTTCGATTACTATACTAGACTGCCTCTAATAAGAAGTACTGAATAAATATATAGTAAGTTAATGAATGAATGACGGTGGCAGGATGTAGTGGATATGACTCTTTTGAGTCAATGAGGTCTCAGTTTAAGTCTCAGTCCAGCTGTTTACCAGCTCCATGATCTTGAGTTAGTTATTATTTCTAAGTCTTATGAAATGGGGACAAAGGACAGCTGTTACTGTTGAAAGAATGAATGGTTTGCTTGCTTGTTTGTTTTTTAAAGGGTTACCTACTGTCAATTGCATATGGCTCTGAATCTCCTATGAACAGTTTTTGTTTTTAACTTAATGAATATTAAGAAAAGGGTATATTTATGTTAGCATATCAAAACAATAAGATTATACCCTGATTTTACATCTTACAAATACACTCTAGCATTTCTCAACCATGGCACTATTGACTGTCTGATGCACTGCGAGATGTTTATCAGCTGCCAGTACCACCCCATTCGCAGTCTTGACAATCAAAAATGTTTCCAGATATTTCCAAATGCCCCTAGGAGACAAAAATCACCCCTGGTGGAGAACCATCGCTTTAACAGAATAATGCTGAGTGCACTTCCCCGACATATAGTAAATAGTTTTAAAACTCAAGCTTCTGTGTATTCAATTATCATAAGTAGAACACAATCTGTAGACATCAATGGAGTCTATTTTTAAATCATATAGATACATAAACAAAATTGTATCCTCTTTCTCTACAATAATTATGAACATGATATTTTTGGTATATCTGCAGGATTTTCAATCATTTTTAAAATGTGACATCTCCCATTCAGCCAAACAAGCAAATGAAAAATCCACTGTGATCTATAGAGTCAAAATTAAATTACATTCTTTTACCTTTAGGGCTGACAGTATAGTTTGCTCGGCTGCTGGTGGGAATGAGCTCTGACTGGAGACCACCTAGAACAAGGTTTTAATCCAGTTATAGTTTTGCTTAAATTGTTTATTTTTGTAATAATAATTTTGAGCATAGCATGATAAAGCTGTTTTCACAAGCTACATATAAAACAGTATCTTTATGTTATACTAATATCTCATACATGTTTTAAAAACCCACTGGAATTTATTAATAAAGATAGGTTGGAAAATGCTGTACAAAGCAAATACATATTTCAGCTGGAACATTAAAACACTATGACTTAAGTTTTCTTTTACTCACTTTACATAGATTTTAATAATAAAATTCAACTGGAAAAGGTCAATAGAAAGCCATATTTACTTATTTCCTTTTTTAAAAAAATCACTTTTCACATGGGATTCCAGCCTCAGTTTAATTTCAACAAGTCTTTAAAATACAACTGTCAGATATTTCCCTTTTTACAAATCAAACATAAACATTATAAAAATTCTGAAAGTATCAACAAAGAATTTAAATCAGGCTGAATAGAATACAATCTTTCATTGCTTGTGATGCTTTAGAGTAATAAAGGAAATGGAAAATACAATTTTATTGTTCTGAGAGATACCTACTAATACCCTTTAAACTATATCTTGCTTAGTATTTCAAATACACATTTTAGAAACCCCTAATTGATTAAAGGACTTGTTAAAAACTTTAAATAACTGATTAACAGTTACCTATAATTATTCTAAAATATAATCTAGCATATTTCATAGTAGAAGTCATGGTCTCAAGGACATCACCTAATCTTGAGCCTCCTTCAGGTCTTTTAAATATTTATCTCCCTCCCTACTAAATAGTTTGGAAAGGATCTGTAGAGAATTTTTAAAAGCATGCTACTAAAAAGTCAAAGACTGAGTTGAAAGTGTTGATTTCCTAATAGTTATGAAAAATTCATCTTAGACATATATATGAAGGCAAACACATTAAAGTTCAGCCTTTTCTTTCAAATATGCTAGTAAAAGAATGGCAAAAAAAAGAAGAATATATGCTCTACTTCCAACTAGTCATCAATGATACAAAAACTCAGCTTTTAAAGACATTCCCTTCCCCAACTTTGGTGCAGAGAGAGAAATTTTGACACGTTGGAGGGCTTAAGAATTCTTGTCATTAGGTTTGCTGTAATTTACTACCAGCCACACAATATTCAACTCTGCTTTTCAATAAATACGGAATACATATACTTTACCCTGAGCCATTTACTAAATAAATTTGAGTATCCCAGCCCAAACTTGAGAATCTATAGTTCATGCATTTAAAACCAAATATATAGACAATATATAGTCACACAAATAATAAAGGCCAGGATGAAAGACAAAGCTTATCTTACAATTATCATGTTTTCTAAAAACACAGAACAAAACTGGAATATAAATGCAAATTTGTAAGCTGTCAAAATTTGATGCAAGAAGAAAGAAGAATCTAGATTAACAGAAGAGCTTCAAGAGCTTCACTAAAATAAACCAAGATAAAAGTTACCTTTGTTACTGACTGATGTAACTTATACAGTGAATTCACTACAGCCACATTTCTTCTCTGTCCTTCAGTAAGAGGCCCAATTACTTGACTTGCATCTCCTTGCGTGGAGAGCTGTAAGAATTCAACACAAAAAGAAATTACTGACTGAGAGTCCAAAAATAAACCCATGTATCTATGGTCAATTAATTTGCCTAAAGAGTGCTAAGTCCATTCAATGAGGCATTGAGGCATTATTACAGTATTCTAAAGATAGGAAAGCTCTGGTAGTGCAGTGGTCAAGGCATTTGGCTGCTAACACAAAGGTTGGTCGTTTGAACCCACCAGCTGCTCCACAGAAGAAAGATGAGGCAGTCTGCTTCTGTAAAGATTAACAGCCTTGTAAATCTTGGGGTCATAAGGACCCCCAATAGGGGTTGTTATGAGTCGGAAGCAACTCTATGGCAGTGAGTTTGATTTGGTTTCTTTTCAAAGGCAGAAAAAAATCCAAATGTTCATCAATAAATGAATGGATAAATAGAATGTGGTATAAACATACAATGGAATACCATGTAGTCATAAAAAGAAATGATTTTTGATCAATGACACAAAATGGATGAACCTTGGAAACATCATGATAAGTAAGATAAGTCAGACACAAAAAAAATAGGTATTGTATGATCTCATTTTTATTAAATATCTGGAACAGACAAATGCAGAGAGACAAACATTTATTAATGGTTACCAGGGGATCTGGTGGTGTAGCGGTTAAAGTATTTGGCTGCTAACCAAAAGGTTGGTGGTTCAAACCCACCAGCTGCTCTGTAGGAGAAAGATGAAGCAGTCTGTTTCCATAAAGATTTATTGGAAACCCTATGGGCAGTTCTACTCTGTTCTATAGGGTTGCTATGAGTTGGAAATCAATTCAACAGCAGTGGGTTTGGTTTTTTGGTTTAGGGGATGAGGGGAAAAGGAACAATGAGTTATTACTTAAGGGGTACTGAGTTTCTGTTTAGGGTGATGAAAAAGTTATGGGAATAGATAGTGGTGATGATGGTTGTACAACACTGTGTAATTAATGTCACTGAACTATATACTTAAAAATGATTAAAATGGCAAATTTTATGTTATATATACTTTACCACAATAAAACTTTTTAAAAATTACTAAAATGATAGTTTATATACACATGTATATGCACACACATATTTCTTTAGCAGGAGAAGATTGTGCCCCTCTGACAAAAAGCAGGTTAACTGGAAATATTCAGGTCCAGTTGCAGTTTTGGACTTGAGGCAGTGCCAGGAACCTGTGTAGGCAAACACCTTGGATGCAGAAGCCAAATTAGACTTGCACAGGAAGAATATATCCCTTAATACTTCATAGCCAATAGAGCTGATGGATCCCGGAGGCCCCAGTGCCCAGTGTGTGCTATTATTTTGATACATTAGCACAGAATTACTAACGTAATACTGGCGATTGCCAATAGGCTTCCCTCTATTCAAAAACTCAGAAATGAACAAGGGAGGAAGGAACAGAGGGAGGAAGGGAGGGTGAAAGGAAGGAACAGGGTTGGGATGAAGAGGAGGAGGGAGGAAGGAAAGAAGGGAGAAAGAGAAAGAAGCCTAACTTCCATGTATAGGGAAAGTCATCATAATACTCAAATGAACTGGTGGTGAAAAGAAGGCCTTAGAAATTTACTGCCATCGAGTCAGACCTGACCCATAGCAACGCATCTTTGGGTTTCTGAGGTGGTATCACTATGGAAGCAGATTGCCTAATCTTCCTTCTGAGGAGTGGCTGGTGGGTTTGAACCTCCAGCCTTCTGGTTAGCAGTCAAGTGCCTTAGGCACCTATATTTTTGGTTAGCAGTCAAGTACCTACCAGAGCGCCTATATTTTTCATAGATGACACATAACAACAAAAACAACAACATATATATATATATATCAGAGATTATTAGTGCTTATCAGAGGTAGGAGGGAGGGGATGGGAACTCTGGTAGAGTAGTGCCTAAGGCACTTGACTGCTAACCAGAAGGCTGGTGGTTCAAACCCACCAGCCACTCCTCGGAAGGAAGATGGGACAATCTACTTCTGTAGTGATACTGCCTCGGAAACCCAAGGAGGGGTCGCTATGAGTCGGGTCCGACTTGACGGTACATAACGACAACAACAACAGGAGGGAGCGGGGAAGCTTTTATTTGCCAGGCAATGAGTTTATGCTAATGGTGGTGGTATATTTTGGAAAAGAACAGCAATAATGGTGGCACAATGTGAAAAATGTCATCAACATCCCTGAGCTGAAAATGAGGGGGAAGGGGGAGAAAGGGAACTTTGTTAGAGTGTTAACCCATGATAAAAACTCAAAAATCTCACTGCCATTGAGTCAATTCTGACCCACTGGGTTTCCAAGGCTGTAACTCTTTACAGAAGCAGATTACCTCACCTTTCTTCTATAGAGTGGCTGGAAGGTTTGAACCATCAACCTTTTGGTTAGCAGCCAAATGCCTTAACTGCTACATCACCAAGGCTCCTTTTAACCCATGACAGTGGCTATTAAGTGAAGCACAAGCCTTTCTGACTTCAGGTTAAATAATCCAATTTATTTTGCATTTCCTCATGGATCTAGATAGTCACCAACTTGAAATGAAGTTGCATTCTAAAATGGTAATTTGTAACAAGGTGGTTAGAAAAAAAACATTTTCCAGTAGTAATTATGTTTAAAAACAATGGTTAGACTCTCAGGAAAGCCCACTAAATATACTTAATCTATAATGCGGTGAACTAATAATAACTGAGCTCTGTGCTCCCATGAAAAGCATATAATGGGCTCCGTGGTATGGTTAGGGTAGGGAAGGTCTCCTGAATGAGGCACTTTGGAAATTAAAGGGCAACGTTCAGTGAAAACAGTGGCTATAGCAGACTCAGGAGGTCAGATGTTCAAAATATGTATCTATCTATAGCTGGTGTCTAACACTTAGGAGCTCCAGCTGTGTAATTTTCAAAGCTCAATCTCTTTTATTTCTCTTGAGACTTTCCAAAGAATTTAGAAGAACAAAAAAGTAGAAGAAACAGGAAAGAGTTTTTCTTATGATATATCATTTCAATTTATTTTATGTAATTGAATTTAATGAGGAGAAAAGCTGTGGTTAGGAAAGGGGGGAAATCATTTGAGTACTAAGGACTGAACACATTTTGGGGGTTTAAAGGTAAAGAAAGGCCATTTCATACCCAGTAATTACAATGCTATGGTCAGAAAGATAATAACAAATGTTGGCAGGATGTGGACCTACATTTCCACCTACATTACTGGTGAAAATGTCAAATGGAGCAGCAACTTTGGAAAATGGTCGGGCTATTCTGCAAATGTTAAAAATGAAGTTGCCATATGACCTAGTTACATACGTAAAAAACGTCCACACAAAGACTTATACATGTATGCTCATAACAGCAGTTTTCCAAATAGTCAAAAAACAGAAAACAACTCAAAAGTCCATGAACAAAAGAATGAATAAACATAATACAGTATATCTGCACAATGGAATATTACTCAACAAAAAAAGGAATAAAGTACTGTTACAGGCTATAACACACTAAGCTTTGGAAACATTAAGTGAAGAAAGTCAGACATAAAAGGACACATGTTCCATGATTCCATATATAAGAAATGTCCAGAATGGAAAAAAATCCATAGAGACAGAAAGTAGATTGGTGGTTGCTAGTGGTGGCAGTAGAGTGTTGTGTTACTACTCATGAGAACAGGGTCTTGTTTGGGTTATGCAATGTTCTAAAACTGACTTTGAATATACTAAAAACGGCTTAACTGTACACTTTAAATGGGTCAACTGTAATGGCATGTAAATTTACATCTCATTAAAATTAAAATTTAAAAAGTATAGAAAAGAGAATACCCAGACTTTAAGGCTTATCTGATACTCTGAAAGCATTTGACTGCTAACCAAAAGGTTGGCAGCTTGAACCCACCAGGTGCTTCATGGAAAAAAGATGAGGCAGTATGCTTCTGCAAAGATTTACATGGCAACCCTTTGGGGCAGTTCTACGCTAACCCATAGAGTCGCTATGAGTCAGAATCAACTTGAAGGTGGTGGGTTTGGTTTTTGGATCGATACTGAGAGTTTTGTGAATACTAGGGCTAAGAAAAGATGGCTAAGCTCAAGACAGCTGTACAGTTACATCAAGAAAATAATTAGGAAAGAAAACACTGTTAATACCAAAAGCACTAAAAATGATATATCACTAGCAAACAAGGAACAAAATTAAAATATAAAGGTAAAACACTAGAAATAAAATATAAAGGTATAACACTAGAAATACTGGACACTTCAAAAACTGCCACTGATCCTGATCTGAGGGTACAGAATAAAATCTGTACAATACCTGAGCTGAGTAAATCACCCTGTGTCCCTCCAACACCACTCCCATCATAATCAGATTGGGAAATAATGTCAAACTTACAAAAAAGTTACAAAAAGGTAGGATAAGGAAGATCCATGTCCATTACCCAGATTTACCCATTGTTAGCATCTTATCCGGCCCAGAGTAGCAGGCCGGAAGAGCAGGAGAAAGGGGATAAAAAGCCAGGAACCCGGAGGACAGAAGAGCAGTCAGCCCCAGGATTACAGGTGAGGAAAGACAACTCAGGGACGCCCGAAGTAGCAAGCGGGAAGAGCAGGAGAAGGGGATTAAAAGCCAGGAAGCCAGAGAGAAGAGCAGTCAGCTGAAGGGATTAGGTGAGGAGAGGCAACTCAGGCCTGCCCACAATAGCAGGCTGGAAGAACAGGAGAAAGGGGATAAAAGCCAGGAACCCTGACAGAAGAGCAGTCAGCCCCAGGGTTACAGGTGAGGAGAGACAACTCAGGGACACCCGAAGTAGCAAGCGGGAAGAGCAGGAGAAAGGGGATTAAAAGCCAGGAAGCCA
>NW_006921594.1:12558410-12561329 GCF_000298275.1 Orycteropus afer afer | reverse complement strand
GACTTCGTCTGACCTATTTTGGTCATGTTGTAAGAAGGGACCATTCCCTGGAGAAGGATGTCATGCTTGGTAGGGTGGAGAGCCAACGAAAGAGGGGGAGGCCTTCAACGAGATGGATTGACACGGTGGCTGCAATGATGGGCTCAAGTATAGCAGAGATTGTGGGGCTGGCGCAGGATTGGGCAGTGTTTCGTTCTGCTGTGCATGGGGTCGCTGAGTCGGAAACGACTTGACGGCACTTAACAACAACAACAACAACATCTTATCCCATTTGTGTTATCTGTTCCCTCTCTCAAACTCACACTCAGACACAGACATATAAATACATATGCATAATTTTTTTCTAAGCCATTGCTCAGCAAGGACCAATAGCATAAACCAATCATCAACATGTGGAGATTGATCCAGTCCTTACATTCCCACTTTTCTACGTTTGTCATCAGCTGCCTGTGGCATTCTCTCTCTCTAACCCTGGCCACCCAGAGCTAGGTAAGCACTAACAAAATAAACATTGTGCCGCAAATGGTCAAACAGGCAAATGTCAGCCACAAGTTTGGAGAATACACACAACACCCCAACATTCTGACCATCGATCCGGTGCTGGTTTTCCATTACCCCTTCAGGAACCAGCTGTAAGCTTGGGGGTCCACACAACACCCTTTCTTTCTTACCTGCTGATAACTCCCACTGCCCCTTTGGGTTTGGGTTTGATAATTTGCTGAAGGACTCCCAGAATTCACTCAGTTCATGCTGTGTTTAAGGTATTAGGCTGTTAACCAGACGGTTGGTGGTTGAAACCCACTAGCTGCTCCACAGGAGAGATATGAGGCAGTCTGCTTCAGTAAAGATTGACAGCCATGGAAACCCTACGGAGGTCACTATGAGTCGGAATCAACTCAATTAGTTTTGTAACCATATTTACAACTACAGATTTATTATAACCAAGGAGGACACAAACAACCCTAGGGTGAGGTCTGGGAGGGTTCCTACCATGGCACTGCCATGCCCAAAGGGACATATTACCCTCATGAGAGCAGATGTTCTCCCACCTAGGAAGCTCTGAGCCCTCTGTGTTCAGGGCTGTTATCAGCCAGTCATGCTTTCTGAACCTAGGTGATACTGGCCTCCCAGCTGAGTCTTCTCTGGTTTGCCCAGTCCTCCCTTAACAGCACAAATTCTTAGGTGTGGCCTAGAAGTCCCAGACCAAAGCACCTCAATTGCTCCAAGGGTTATTTCTCCAGGACCAAAGACAAAATTCACATTACTTATGATAAAAATAGGTCCTTTACCTTACAATCATACTTACATTGTGGCTTTTTACTCCTAAATACTTCAACTTTCCAGTGTGAGTTTCTTAAAAACAGGGATATTTTCTTACAAACTCACAGTTCAGTTACCAATTTCATAAATCTGCTTTGACACATTATCCAGGTAATTTACATTATCTGCAATCAGCCATGTCTCAAATTGACTTTGTGGATGGCATGGGGTAAAGACTGAGGTTCACACTCAGTATGTATATAGCAAGTAATTCTAGAACCAACTGTTGTAAAGGATTCTTTACACATTGGATTATTGGTGCTTTTGCCCAAAATCAAATGACCATAAAGTATGGGTGTATTTCTGGGTTATTTTGTACCATAGAGCTACTTGTCAATTCTTATGCTGATGATCTGTTTATCAATCATTATACTAATACCACACTGTCTTGACCACTGTAGTCTTGACTACTTACTACTGTACCGAGCTACTGTAGTCTTCTAGTCAGGTAGTATAAGGCTTCCAAATTTCCTCTTTTTCTTTCAAGATTGTTTCAGTTATTCTAGTTGTTTGCATCTCCACATGTAAATTTTAGAATCAGGAAAAAGGTAATCTGCTGGGACTTTGACTGGAATTGTCTTGAGCCTATAAATCAATTTGAGGAAAAATGCAATCTTAACAATGCTGAGTCTTCCAATCCATGAAATGATATATCTCTTCTTTTACTGTCTTCTTTCATTTCTCAGCAATGGTTTCAGTTTTCAGTATAGAAGTCTTGCATGCTTTCTATCAAATTGATTCCTTAGTAGTTTTTATATTTTGATTCTAAGTGGAAATTTAAAAAATGTTATTTTCTAGTTGATTCCTGATAGTATATAAGAACTCTATTAATTCTTTTCCACAATGATTGTTTATCCTGAAACCTACTAAATTCACTTATTAGTTCTGGTATTTGTTTTGCATATTCACTGGGATATTTTGCATAATAAAATCATATCATCTGCAAAGAGAGATGACTTAACTTTTTCCTTTCAGATATATATGGCTTACTTTCTTGCCTAATTGCAATTTCTAAAATCTTCAGAGCAGTAGTGAATTGAAGTAGTGAGTGGACATCTTGTCTTGTTCCTGATCCAAGGGGAAACATTTTCAATATTTCAACATTAAGCAGGGTGATAATCATATGGTTCCATCATGTCTGGATGTTTGTTCTATCACTTTTGTTTGTCTACTCCTCCTTTAGCTTCTTTTTTGACTAAATGAATTTCTTTATTATTCTTTTTACTTAATCGATTGTCATTTTAGCTGTAACTTTTTGCATTACTTTTATTGGTGGTCACAGTAGGGATTATGAGATGCAAAAACACAACTTTGGCTGTAGAGAGCACTGAGAACTAGGGGGCTAGAAATGTGGGGGCAATAAGATACCCAACATTATAAATTATGAGAACTGTGCATAAATGAGTCATGTTACACAATTCCAATACAGTTTGGAAAGATGACAGAAATCAAGAGTTGCATTTGAGTTTAGAAAATCAGTCTATAGAAAACTCTAACACCAATCGGGAGGTTCCGGCAAGATGGCGGACTAGGCAGAAGGATTGCACAGACCCTCTTCAACAAAGAAAAGGGAAACCAATTAACACAGACACAGAAGAT
>NW_006921594.1:12517455-12544966 GCF_000298275.1 Orycteropus afer afer | reverse complement strand
CACACACAGACACCACACAGAAAAAGAATTCAAAGGCCAAAAGAATCCTTAAATAATAATTTAAATGGTTCCTATGTGAAAATGACAGACATACTATTCCTGTTTTAATTTAACTACAGGATAACTGATCACTGTATGAACAAAATATTTTGTTAGTAATTCTAATTATGTACATCTGTTCACTAAGACCAGCATGTGAATTTAATGAATGAGAAATAGATGAGACTGGATTCTGAAACAATGATGAACTCTATACTTAACATTCAGAATGGTTTTTACCTAATTATTAATTTGTAGATGAAATGACCAAAATCTCCATATCCATCACAGCTGAGGGGTAGCGGTGACCCCTGACAATTCAAGGGGTTAGCTGGATGACAGGTTTAAGCTTCCTAAGTAGATAAGAAAATCTGCTGCAAGTTACTTTGGGGGAGTTATAAAGTTAGTGATTCAGAGGAAAGTGTAAAAAGGACATGAAAATTCATTATGGATTAGTTATGAATTATAGAAGGGTAAGTTACTTTTATTATGGAAATACCAGTAGTGCTCTATCTATAATTTCCATTACTGCTAAGGAGATGTCAAAATTAACAGATAACTCCTTACTCAGGTGTATTTCTTCATAATTCTTCTAAGGATTTCTTTGCAAGCATACAGAAAGTAATGAGAAGAAAGTGTATTACAATGTCATAGGTTTAGAGAACAGAATAATGTGAAATGCATACTAATCTTCTTCCCTGAAGAAAATGAGTTAAAACATTATTTATACTCAAATAAGATTTTTTCTTCGGTGAAGATATATACTCGATTAGCCTAGAGCAACAGAGTCTGTTATTGTATTCTTGTTGTCTGCCATAAATGACTAGCCTTGTCTGAGGAGTCTGAAGGAGGGTTCTGAAGAGCACCAGCTCAGTGTGGCCTGATTCATCCCCTTCACCAAGGCACACTCCCATTTTCAAAGCAGATATGTCAATTCCTGTACATAATTCTCTTCATTTTTGTTTTATTGGTTTGAAGCTGAATTGAAGGTGTAATAATTCTTATGTTTTCTGAGTAAATTATTACTTTTCTTATTATTTGTAATGCCTAATAATGCCTTCTGCCTTAAAGTACATTTTGTCAGATGTTAATATAGTTATAGCAGCTTTCTTCTAATTAGCATTTGCTTGAAATATTTCTTTCTCCATTCCTTTACTTTCATTATTTTATGTTCATATGTTTTAGGTGTGACATGATGAATTTGTATGTAGTTGCTGACTTTATCTAAACTGAAAAATGTCACTGGCCAGTTTACTCTATTTACAGTTATTATGATCAGTGATATGCTAGGGATTATTTTATCATCTTGCTATGCACTTTCTATATATCATGATTTTGGGGGGTGGGGGAGCTTCTTTTTATTCTTTTTCCTTTTCTCCCCTTTCTTGGACTGGTAGTTTCCCTTTTTACTACCTTTTGCGCCAATTTATTCAAAGTTATGTATTCTATTTCAACTCTTACAGTAAAAAAATTTAAATGGTTAAAATTCACACTAAGTCAAAGTAATCTACAAGTCTATACTTCTGAACAATACAAGAATTTTATGTTTTAACATTCATCACCCCTTTCTCAACTTACATCTTAATGAGGCCCAGTGTTTTAGGTCAACCTGTTTTTATGTCCCAAATTAATCCATATCATTTGTTTTTCATACAATTAAGACTTAGATTTACCAACATGTGTATCAATTTTTTTTCCCTTACACATTGTATTTGCATTCTAATACTTCCTTTTCACTTAGATTCTCTCCTTCTGAGTTCAACTATTAAATGGCTTCCCTCTCACTTAGAGTAAAGGCCAAACAAATTATTTCATATAGCCTAGGGCAACATGATGTAACATTAAGTTTGCAGTCTGAAGGGTCTTAGACTGGGTCACACTACCACTCATCAATCTGTCATAATGCTGTGATAATGGAAGCTGTAACAGCAGGATTACCTACCCATGGTGGACAAGTTTCAATGGAGCTTCTAGACTAAGACAGACCAAGAAGGAGGACCTGGCTGTCTTTTTCCAAAAAAAAATTGTCCAGTGAAAACCTTATGAACAGCAGTAGAACACTGTCCAGCATAGGGCCAAAAGATGAGCCCCTCAGGTTCGAAGGCACTCAAAACACATCTGGGGAGAGAGACCTCCTCAAAGTAGAATCAATCTTAATGATCTATATGGAGTAAAACTTTTAGGACCTTCATTTGTTGATGTGGCATGACTCAAAATAAGAACAGCTGCAAACAACCATTAATAATCAGAACACAGAATGCATGATGTATGAATCTAGGAAAATTGGAAGTTATCAAAAATGAAATGGAATGCATAAAGACTGATATTCTACACGTTAGGGACCTGGTATTGACCACTTTGAATCAGACAATCTTATGGCTGCTGGGAATGATAAACTGAAGTGGAATGGCATTGCATTTATTATAAATAAGAACATTTCAAGATCTATCCTAAAGTGCAATGCTGTCAGTGATAGGGTAATATCCATACACCATAACTGGAAGACCAGTTAATATGACTATTATTCAAATTAATGCACCAACCACTAATACCAAAGATGAAGAAACTGAAGATTTTTACCACCTTCTACAGTATGAAATTGATCAAACATGCAATCAGGATGCACTGATAACTGGAACGCAAGAGTTGGACAAAAAGAGGAAGGATCAGCACTTGGAAAATAAGGCCTAGGTAAGAAAAATAACTTGAGACTGTATGACTGAATCTTTCAAGGCCAATGACTTATTCATTGGAAATAACTTTTTTCAACAACATAACCAGTGACTATACACATGGACCTGCCAGATGGAATACACAGGAATCAAATTGACTAACTACATCTGTGGAAAGAGACAATAGAGGAGGAATTCAATGTCATCAGTCAGAACAAGGCCAGGGGCTGACTGTGGAACAGACTACCAATTGCTCATATATAAGTTCAAATTGAAGCTGAAGAAAATTTTTAAAACTCCACCAGAGCCAAAGTACAACCTTGAATATATCCCACATGAATTTACACACCATCTAAATGATCACTAAATCTAATGACCAAAGACCAGATCAGTTGTAGGATGACATCAAGGATATGATACATAAAGAAAACAAAAGGTCAATAAGAAGACAGGGGAAAAAAAAAAAAAAGAAAAGAAAAGACCTAAATGGATGGCAGAAAAGATTCTGAACGTAGAGGAGCTAAAGTAAACAAATGAAACGATCACATGAAAGAGCTGAAAAGATTTCAAAGGGTGGCTTGAGAAGACAAAGTAAAGTATTATAATGAAATGTGCAAAGTCTTGGAGTTAGAAAACCAAAAGGGAAGAACATGCTCAGTATTTCTCAAGCTGAATGAACTGAAGAAAAAATTCAAGCCTAAGTTGCAACACTGAAGGATTCTGTGGGCAAAATATTGAATGGTTCAGCAAGTATTAAAAGAAGATGGAAGGAATAAACAGAGTCACTGTAGTAAAAAGAATTGGTAGACATTCCACCATTGCAGGAGGTAGTCTATTCTACCTCCTGAAATGGTATTGAAGGAAGAAGTCCAACTCCACTGAAGGTATTGGTGAAACATAAGGCTCCAGGAATGGACAAAATACCAATTCAGATGTTTCAACAAATGGATACAACATTGGAAGCACTCACTCATCTACACCAAGAAATTTGGAAGACAGAAAGAGATCCATATTTGTGCCCATTCCAAAGAAAGGTGATCCAACAGAATGTGAAAATTATCAGACAATATGACTAATAGCACACACAAGTAAAAGTTTTCTGAAGATAATTCAGAAATGGTTGCAGCAGTACATCAACAGGGAACTGCCAGAAATTCAAGCCAGATTCAGAAGAGGGCATGGAATGAGGGATACCATTGCTCATGTCAGATGGTTTTTGGCTGAAAGGTAAGAATACCACGTAGATGTTTACCTGTGTGTTACTGAGTATGCAAAGGCACTAACAACCTGTGATACACAGATGAAACAATCTTGCTTGTTGAAAGTAAAGATGATTTGAAGCACTTACTGATGAAGATCAAAGACCTTCAAAGGCCTTCAGTGTGGATCACACCTCAACATAAAGAAAACAAAAATCCTCACAAACGGACCAATCAGCAACATCACAATAAATGGAGAAAAGATTGAAGTTGTCAGAAATTTCATTTTACTTGGACCCACAATCAATGCCCATGAAAGCAGCAGTCAGATTCAGATGACACTGCACTGGGCAATCAGCTGCAAAAACTTTATAATGTTAAAGATCAAAGATGTCACTTTGAAGACTAAGGTGCATCCAACCCAAGCCATGGTATTTTTAGTGGCCTCATATGTGTGTTATAAAAGATCTGAACAGAATATTTCAAACAGCAGCTTGAGAAGACAAAGTCAATTATTATAATGAAATATGCAAAGACCTGGAGTTAGAAAAACAAAAGGGGAAGAATATGCTTGGCATTTCTCAAGCTGAAAGAACTGAAGAAAAAAATTAAGCCTCAAGTTGCAATATTGAAAGATTCTATGGGCAAAATACTGAATGATGCATGAAACATAAAAAGAAGATGGAAGGAATACATAAAGTCACTGTATCAAAAAGAATTGGTCAATGTTCATACATTTCAGGACTTGGTATATGATCAAGAACCAATGGTACTGAAGGAAGATGTCGAAGATGCACTGAAGGAAATGGTGAAGAACAAGACTCTGGGAATTGATGGGATACCAATTGAGATGTTTCCACAAATGGATGCCACGCTGGAGGCACTCACTCATCTATGCTAAGAAATTCAGAAGACATCTACCTCGCACTGACTGGAAGAGATGCATAATTGTACCCATTCCAAAGAAAGGTGATCCCACTCAACTAAAAAAACTCACTGCCGTCAAGTTGGATCCAACTCATAGCGACCCCTCCTTGGGTTTCTGAGGCAGTATTGCTACGGAGTAGATTGCCCAATCTTCCTTCCAAGGAGTGGCTGGTGGGTTTGAACCAGCAGCCTTCTGGTTAGCAGTCAAAATATCACATGCAACTAAAATTTTGCTGAAGATAATTAAAAAATGGTTGTGGCAGTATATTGACAGAGAGCTTCCAGAACTGCAAGCTAGACTCAGAAGAGAACGTGGAATGAAGAATATCATTGCTGATGTCAGATGGATCTTGGCTGAAAGCAAAGAACATCAGAAAGATGTTTACTTGTGTTTTATTGACTGTGCAAAAGCATTTCATTTGTGGATCATAACTAATTATGAATAACATTGAGAAGAATGGGAATTCAAGAACACTGAACTGTGCTCATGAGGAACCTGTATATAGACCAGGAGACTGTCATTTGAACAGAACAAGGGGATACTGCATGGTTTAAAATCAGGAAGGAAGTGCATCAGGGTTGTACCCTTTCACCATATTTATTCAATCAGTAGACTGAGCAAATAATCTGAGAAGCTGGACTATATGAAGAAGAGCATGGCATCAGGATTGGAGGGAGACTCATTAACAATCTGCGATACACAGACAACACAACCTTGCTTGTTGAAAGTGAAGATGGCTTGAAATACTGATGAAGATTAAAGACTAACAGTCTGCAGTACAGATTACATCTCAACATAAAGAAAACAAAAATTCTCACAACCAGGTCAATAAGCAGCATCTCGATAAATGGAGAAAAGCTTTAAGCTGTCAGAGGTTTCATATTACTTTCATATTACATCAACAGCCATGGAAGCAACAGTCAAGAAATCAGACGACATACTGCACTGAGCAAATCTGCTGCAAAAGATCTCTTTCAAGGTTTGAAGAGCAAAGATGTCTCTTTGAAGACTAAGATGTGCCTAACCCAAACCATGGTATTTTCAATCACCTCATATGGATGTGAGAGCTGGACAATGAATAAGGAAGACCGAAGAATAGTTGATGCTTTTGAGTTGTGGTGCTGGCAAAGAATACTGGAAGAACCATGGACCGCCAGAAGAACTAACAAATCTGTCCTGAAAGAAGTGTAGCTGGAATGCTCCTTGGAGGTGAGAATGACCAGACTTCATCTCACTTACTTTGGTCATGTTGTCAGAAGGGACCATTCCCTGGAGAAGGATATCATGCCTGGTAAAAGTGGTGGGTCAATGAAAGAGAGGCAGGCCCTCAATGAGATGGACTGACACAGTGGCTACAACGATGGGCTCAGGTATAGCAAGGAGTGTGAGGCTGGCACAGGACTGGGCAGTGTTTCGTTCTGTTGTACATAGGGTCCCTATGAGTCAAAGCCTGCTCAATGGCATCTAACAAGCAACAACGTATGTGTGTGAGAACTGGGTAATAAATAATGAAGACCACAGAAGAACTGATGCATTTGAATTGTGGTGCTGGCAAAGAATACTGAAAATACCATGGACTTCCAGAAGAATGAACAAATCTGTCTGGGAAAAAGTACAGCCGGAATTCTCTTTAGAAGCAAGAATGGCTTGACTTTGACTCACGTACTCTGGTCATGTTGCAGAAGCAATCAGTCCCTGGAGAAGGATATACATAGACAGATGATAGGTCAGATAGATCAGATCAGATGATAGACAGACAGATAGACAGAGAGACAGACAGACAGACAGATAGATAGACAGACAGACAGATAGACAGATAGATAATCATGCCTGCTAAAACAGAGGGTCAGAGGATCAGAGGAAGACCCTCAACAAGACGGATTGACACAGTGGCTATAATGATGGGTTAAAGCATAGAAACGATTGTGAGGGTGGCACAGGGCCAGGGAATGTTTCTTTCTACTCTACACAGGGACACTCTGAGTCAGAACTGACTTGATGGCACCTAACAACAAGATTGGGTGTCAAGAATTTCTAGGTTAACTAAGAAAGTTTATTCAGTTAATATTCAGGAAGCCAGGCATAAAAGCCAGGCTGGAGAAGTAGAGTCTCTAGATGTAAGGGACCTAGGGTTAGATAGAGGAGCCACTTTATGGTGTACAGCCCAAGACCAGAATACGAATTGTTTAAACAGCTGCCAGATTTCTGCTGGCTTTAAAGCCGCTTGTACCTGCCTCCTGAGCCCTGAGCAGCATGATCATTCCCTTTGGGTGTTAATTAAAATTTGTCTTTTTGAAAAACATGCATATGGTAGAAATTAAAACAGAACTGAAAATGTAAAATGAAAAAGAAAAGTTTTCTCTCAATAGCCTTAGTCCCATTCTCCACAGATACATTATTAACAATTTCTTGTGACTTTCCAGAAAAAAATGAAAAAGAGAAAGCACTAAATATCATTTATTAGTATATCTATTTTACTAGATAGGACTACTAAATGTACTATTTTCACAGAGACTTTTCGAAATCAAAACATACAAATCTTAACCATGACACAAAGTATTTCCCTTGCTAATTTCTAACAAAATGTCCAAACTATCAATATTTTTTTGAAGATACATTTTCTGTGGATACAAGAGATGGAAAAGGTAGGGCATCTGAATTCCCCAGCGTTCAATATTCCTTCCTATTACTGTCAATTTTCGAAGACTATTAGAATGATTACAGTTAGAAATTTTATTTCTTAACTAAACTGGGCTCTTAGCAAAGAATAGTGCTCACATATGTTTTGAATTAAGAAAAGTGAAAGTAAGAAGCCAGGACCCAAGAAAAGAAAGAGATCTCTCTCACATGCATACACTGCTAGCTTTATTTTTTCCAGACTTCCGAAGCTTATAATGTATTATATTTAGTTTTGGTAGGTTTATTTTAGGAAGTTGTTGAATGTTTCAACTAGAGAAGCAGCACCTGTTTGGTGAACTAAGGAAGCAAAGAAAGGTATTTCCCCATTTCAATTCCTGATCTATGTCCAGTTTTTTTCTTTTTCTTTTAAGATTAATTTCTTAAATCTTAAGAGACTCAGCAGCTATCTTCCAGGATTTGTAAAAACCTCCACAATCCTCTACATTGAATGACTGTTCTCCGATAAAGCTAGGATGCACCTCTGCGTCACATACCCTACATGATTTTTTTAAACTAATTTTCAATTGAAATATAAAACCTAGAAAAATGTATGAAGCTTCCATGTACAGATAAATGAATTATCAGAAATCAAAAGCTTTTGTTTACTATTTTATCAAACAATGTATTACAGACCCCTTTGCTGTACATTCTTGCCATCGGGCCATTGGTCTTTTCAAATTTTAGGTACATATCTAACTTCTCTCCATTATGACTTGCAGTTTTCATGTACAGTCTTAAAAATATTTTGTCAAATCATTCCTAGGAATTTTATATTTTCTGTTGACACTACAGTATCTTCTAAAATAAATTCCATTTTCTGTTTGTATCTGGTAAATAGAAATGGTTGATTTCTAATAATTTACTAATTCTAGAATAACATTGATTTTCTGTTTTCAATTTAATTGTTTTATACTCTCATGTTTTATTTGCTTCTTTCTTCTTGCTATGGGTTTAGTTTGCTCTTTTTTAAACAGTTTCTTGAGGTAAAAGTTTAGATCACTGATTTGAGACCCTTTTTTCTTTATGAATATAAGCATTTAATGCCATGAATTTCCCTGAGTTAGTAGCATCCCACAAATGCTGATGTTGTATTTTCATTTTTATACAATTCAAAATGTTTTTTTCAATTTCCTCTTTGACCCATGGGTTATTTAACCATATTGACCCTTATTTACCTTATTTACCAAGCGTAATGTCCTTCTCCAGAGACTGGTACTCACCTGACAACAGGGGTTTCACAGATCATACTGAAAACCAAGACATTGCTGTTGAGTTGAATTCCAACTGACAGTGACTCCACAGGATGGAGTAGAACTGCCCCACAGGGTTTCCAGGGCTATAAATCTTTTTCTTTTTAAAATTTTTATTGTCATTTGGTTGAGAGTTTACAGAGCAAATTCATTTTCCATACAGCAGCTCACATACACTTTCTTTCAAGACATTGACTGCAGTTTCCCACGATGCAACAGCTCTCTTCCCACTTCCTCCTCATAGTTACCTCTTCCCTTTGTCCTTCCCTCCATGCACTCGTGCCCTCCGAGCTGTCTCCCTGGGCATGCACTGCCCTTCTATTCTCCTGTGATTGATCTCTGCAAGGAGTGTATCTACCTAATGTAAATATTCACCGAGGCTGAAAATCTTTATAGAAGCAAATGCTGCATCTTTCTCATCACGGCTGAAGGGTTCAAATTGCAGACCCTTCTGCTAGCAGCCAAGTGCTTAACCAGTGCACCACCACAGCTCCTCTCAGAGACCACAGATCCCCTTAAATACATTCACAAACTTAAATTAAGAGATCTAGCCTTAAATTACTAAAGAATACTACAAAGAAAAGGAGAAGGGATTTTCCTGATTCCTGTTACTGAGGAAAAGCTTTCCATTTGCCACCATTTAGGTAGGTTTCAGAAAATAGTGTAAATCTGCACAACCTCATAACAGAGGTGAGTTAAAACTAGCTGTCCAGAAGCTTGCTATGTACCTGATACTGTAAAGGATGATGAAAGACAAACAACAGTGTCTCAGATGCAAATAAGCTGTTATTCCAGAAAAAAGGAAGTTCAGTTTACAACAAAAGAAATTCTTTTTGTGTGTCCCCCACTCCCCAGCCCCCCTCCTCTAAGTTTGTCCCTGGTACCTAGAGATTTTATAGTTGCCTTTCTTCACGCCCCACTCCCAACCACTATCACCACAGCTCTCAAGTTCAGGACCAAATCTAATGCTGGCGGCTCACAGAGCTTGTCACACCAGAGTATGGCAGATCCAGTTCCAAACGTGAATTTGTCTTGGTTCCACTGGGAAGACAGTCTTGCCTCATGTCATACTAGGCTTACACTTGTAGATGCTCTAGGCAGTTAATGCCGGTTTTCTTTATATCTTATTTGTATGTCTCTATCTTTCACTGTTTTATATAAATCCACCAGCCACTCCTCAGAAGGAAGATGTGGCAATCTACTTCCTTCCGTAGTGATACTGCCTCAGAAACCCAAGGAGGGGTCACTGTGAGTCGGGTCCAACTCGACGGCACATAACAACAACAAATATGTTGTTGTTGTTGCAAATATGTTTTTTTTGTTGTTGTTGTTATGTGCCATCGAATCAGACCCGACTCACAGCGACCCCTCCTTGGTTTCCAAGGCAGTATCACTATGGAAGTAGATTGCCGCATCTTCCTTCCGAGGAGTGGCTGGTGGGTTTGAACCACCAGCCTTCTGGTTAGCAGTCAAGTGCCTTAGCCACCATGCTACCAGAGCTCCCAACAACAATATATTTGTATGTTTGTGAGAAGGGTGCTCTGAATGAACCACAGCCTAACCTTGACTAAATGCTGACAACCTTCCATCCCAGAAACATTCTCTCAAATAGCATCATTTTGTAAACATATATGAGTGCATTAAATTATATTCCTATAACTTGGAAAAGGGATAGGATTAAAAGCTCTGATCACTAACATGCTTGAAAAGATGTAAAAGTGCTACAGTGATAGAGCTTCCAGTTCTAGATAAACTGCACAGATGATTCAGATTCATCCTCTCACTCTGAGTAACATATTAACACGGCAGTGAAGACTTACCAGGCCAGACCCAATTGTCCACCTTCTTTCCAAGCCTCTAACTGCTACTTATATTCCTGTGATGGACGTGGGGTAGCCCATCCACTCAGAGAAAAATCTCCACATTCTGGAATCTTTTCTAAGTATGAATTTTTAATGACAGACATAAGGAAGAAATACAACCAGGAAATTATTTATTTGAGTATTATATGCTTGTGGTAATGAAAACATGTTTACAGCAATAAGGATTAAAGACTGTGATAAAGAGTCAACATATATCATCAAATGAAGCCCTACAGAAAGATACTGATGATTTTTTAACATTAATTAAAATTATTAAATAAATTACCATGGTAGTCAATTTCTCTCTTCTTTGGTTTTGAAGCTTTGAGGTCAAATGGAATAAAAATATAACAAATATACAAAAAATATAAAAAATAAGTAGCGAGATCAGGCCTTTGGGAAATTGAAAAAAAAAAAAAAGTGTTCAGAGACCCTCTTTTTAAAGTTTTTTCTTGTCCTCAATTTTGCTGTGTGACAGATGGCAACCTGGCCTCAATTATTCACCTCTCGTGGCATTCATGCTTGATAAAGTAGAGGGTCAGTGAAAAAGAGGAAGACCCTCAAACGAGATAGATTGACACAGTGGCTACACAATGGGTTCAAACATAATGATTGTAAGGATGGAGCTGGATGGGGTAGTGTTTCTTCTGTTGTGCACAGGTCACCATGAGTCAGAATCAACTCGATGGCACCTAACAGGAACAACAACTTTATATCCACATCCCTTGATATTTAACTTTATACTGTGGGTAGGTTATTTTAGTGAGCCGTAGTTATGGGGAGCTGTCCTTACCTCTGCTATCACCATGCCATCATACCCAGGCTACCAGGCTGAAGGATTAGAAATACCCGGAACAGAGCAAAGTGTATGGTTAAGGCCAGTCTAGATCAGCGGATAGCCAATAGACAGTCAACTATGTGAGTAAACTCAGTCAAGATTAGCAGAGTTCCCCAGCTGTACTCCAGCTGACCCAGGAGACATAAACAATACAATGTTTACTGCATCCCTCTAAGTTATGCAGCATTCTTGCAGCAACAGACAACCAATACAGACTTTAAACAAGGATTTTAAATTTTCAACTTTCTTCTGAAAATATTTCTAATCAGAATAACCATTATTTGATATTGCTTTGTTTTCAATAGAGCCTCCTGAATCTTAGACAAGTCTGACAGTTCCACCTCCTACCTACCTGGCAACAACAACAGAAAACAACTGGTTGCCATCGAGTTAATTATAACTCATGGTGACCTGGCACAGCCCCCAGAAAATCAAGCTCTTACAAGTCTGGGAAGCAAGTCAGAAAGCCAGAGTAACTGACCAACACAGGTACAGAGGTATGGAGGAGTAGAAGGCTGTCCAAAGGATTAAGAGAGTTTGGTAAGCCAAAGGGATAGGTGTATTTGTATTATAGATAAAGTGCTTTTGGTCCAAGAGAGTCCATTGATAAATTCCAACGGTTTGCACATTATATAAAAACTCTTCTAAAACTCTTCTAAGTTATTTTATATTGTTCTTTATCTTTTATTTATTTGAATGTTAATATCATAGGTTATTAGTATATTATGTAATATGGAGTTATATTCATGTAGATGACATTTAACTCTATTAAATAATCTTTCTATTTCTAAAAATATTGAGCTCATACACATATATGTATCACCATTTAAATATCACACAAGTAAGTTTTCCTTAATTACAGGAATAGCAAGTCTCCAAATTACTTATGACATTATACAAAAAACAAAGTGTATATTTACAAAGCTTAAGAAGCAAACAAACAAAAAAAACAAAACAAAACAAAAATCAACCTTAATGTTGCTGACCTCCTACAAGGCTACTGACCAGCAATGAAGTTGAAACCTCTCCTTAAATGTCATTCCTATTATTGTTGTTAATGGTTGGCAACCTAATTAAATGTCAATCTACTTTTTCATAGTTCATAACATTTACACTAAGATTCTAGATGACATTTCCTGAAACCATCAAACAACAGTTATTGTTAGAAAATGCTCTGATAATTCACCTTTTAAAAGGAATACTTACTCATATAGTTGCCTATATATTTTTGTGATATTTGATGTCACAAGAGTATCTATGAAATTATACAGGTAACACAAAGGTATCACAACAGTTCCGTTAAAAATTAATATTTTCATTTCCTTTTAACATATAAAGGACAAGAAAAGCTTGATTCAAACTTGCCATAGCAAGGGTTAGTAATACTGCCTTATAAAGGCCGCATTTCAGAGGTATATCTAACTCATAACCAATATATCACCATTAAATAATCAATTTGTTGCATTTAATTATAAACTATAACGATTAAGCTCTATATACTTTCAGGTATATATATATACCTGAAAGTATATATATACTAGCAGAAAATTCTATTTGTTAAATTAGCTGCAAATTCATAATTGCTATCAAGACACAAAGTGACAAGCATTTTTAAATGAAAAAACTCTAAAAACCATCAATCATCCTTTTCATGAAAGCACACCTAGGAAATTGCTATTCACAAGACACATAATACATTAAATACATAGCAGAAGAAGTAAACTCTATTGTGTAGAAGTCACACATGAGAATTCAGTGCTAATTCCTGTTCTAAATTAAACTACTAAATCATCTAACTATCCATTAATGTCATATATACCCACTGCCATCAAGTAGACTCCAATTCAGAGCGACCCTACAGGACGGAATAGAACTGCCCCACAGGGTTTCCAAGGCTGTAAATCTTTACGGAAGCAGACTGCTTCATCTTTCTCCCACAGGGCAGCTGGCAGATTTGAACCATCACTCTTTCAGTTAGCAGTCCATTGCTTTAACCACAGTGTCACTAGAGCTCTTATAAGGTCATAAAAAAGTTAAATAAACTAAGGTACTTATAATATATTATGCATTTATTAAAATAATAAATGTAGATCTCTGTATCACGTGAATAAGCAAATTACAAAACAATATATAAAGGACATTGTCACTTTTCTTCAATAATAACAAAAAAAAGGAGGTTGTGTTTGAGTGTAAGATACTGGTCAGGAAAAAAAGACCATATTCAAGCTTGGTCTAAAGTCAAACTGGGAGTTGGATGCTAGTTGCAGCACTTGCTAGCAGGCATTTTACTTTCAGCAGCCTACGTTCAGCATGCTACTTAATCTTTCTCAGTCTCAATTTTCACATTTTGCAATTTTTGATACTAATACTGACTCGACGGCACATAACAACAACAACAACAACTTTCACTTTATAGTTTGTTGTGAAATAAATGATATAACACATACTGGCTTGGCACAACCCCTAACACACACATGTATATATATATAAAATATGTAACATAAATAGTAGTTATTTTTGTGCCTTAATCCTATCCTTAAAAAATGGATTCTAATTTACTTAAGATTCAGAAAAAAATATTTGTCCCTGTAGAGGTTTGGGCTTATATGGCATATACTTTTAATGACTAATAACAGAAAAATCTTAGAAAAAAATAATCCATGTATAATAATAAAAATAATTTTATACTTATTTAAATATATATATTGTATAATCTACCACATCCCAGAACAAGGAGCTCTGGTGGTATAGTGGTTAAAGCATTTGGCTGCTAACCAAAAGGTCAGTGGTTTGAACCACCAGTTGCTCTATGAGAGAGGCAGTCCACTCCCATAAAGATTTACAGCCTTGGAACCCCTACGAGGCAGTTCTCCTCTGCCCTAAGGGATCGCTATGAGTTGGAATCAGCTTGACGGCAGTAGGTTTGTACTTCAGAACATTAAAATAATGAGGGTGAAAATAAGTAATATATATAGTTTTCCAAAGCAGGTGGAGGAACCTATCCAAATATACACAGTGAATTTAGATGGCATAGGATACCCACTGGGAGCTCTGATGGCATAGTGCCTAAGGCATTTGAGTGCTAACCAGAAGGCTGGTGGTTCAAATCCACCAACCACTCTTCGGAAGGAAGACTGGACAATCTACTTCCGTACAGATACCACCTCGGAAACCCAAGGAGGGGTCTCTATTACTCAGAAACGACTTGATGGCAGTGAGCTTGGAACTTAGAGGGATACCCACTGAGTGTATCAATTCAAAAACTCCTTGTATGAGCCTTTTTCCTGATGTGAATTTAAGTTATACTTTGTTGTTGTTGTTGTTATTTGCTGTCGAGTCGGCCCCGATTCATAGCGACCCCTCCTTGGGTTTCCGAGGCAGTATCACTACGGGAGTAGGATTGCCCAACCTTCCTTCCGAGGAGTGGCTGGTGGGTTTGAACCGCCAGCCTTCTGGTGAGCAGTCAAGTGCTTTAGCCACTATGCTACCAGAGCTAGGGAAATAAATTTAGGATTCTGGAAAGCTGCTCATTCTACATTTCAGGTTTTATAATTTCAAGTCATCCTTTTTTGAAAGCATCTTGTCTTTAAAATTTAGCTTTTTTTTATCACTGCTGGAACTACTGTTCACTACTATTCCATTAATGATCTGATTTATGTCACTTTTCAAACCTGAAGCTTAAATTTTTTATCTATAAAAAAACCCCTCCATGTATAGCTTTAGTTATCATACCAAATCTCTAGTCATTTCCCTTTACTATAAAAATCAATTTAAAATCTTTCTTTCACTGAAGACTTGATGATATGTGCTATTTCCCTCTTAATGTTTTTAGTGAAACTATTCTAAAAGGATAGGAATATGCAAAGAGCAATGGAACAAAACATATCACATTTTAAAAACACAGTAAAATAGCAGGGACATTTTATTCACCAAGATATAAACAGAGACTAAACTGTTAATTAAGTCATTAATCAACAACATTAAAAATAAAGAATATGATGTTCTTTGTAATCTTATTAGTGTTCAGAGTTTCTTCCTACACTGAAATGAAAGTTGAAAAGCAAAATTAATTTTGGAGGAAAAAAAAGTAATTTAATTATAAAAACCTAAATAACTGTTTTTCTGTATCAATGACTTTCTATTAATCTTCAGCATCTTATAAAAATAAAAAAATCCTATTGCCATCAAGTTGATTCTAACTCTTACAACGCTATAGGACAGAGTAGAACTGCCCCATAGGGTTGTCAAGGCTCTAATCTGTATAGAAGCTGACTGCCATACCTTTCTCCCATAGAGTAAATGGTGGGTTTGAACTGCTGACCTTTCTGTTAGCAGCCAAGTGCTTAATGACTATGCCCCCAGGGCTCATAATGCACATAGGCCTAAACAAGTGAGGGTCACAGACTATTTTATGAACAATCTCAATTCAATCAAATGCTTGTTGATATATTTTAATCCTGTCAAAGCCTTATACGGTAATTGAATTCACTTACCTCCACCCCCTTTAATAAAAACAAAATATTTTCTATACATATGAGAGCTCTTTATAATGATTATAATGATGTTGTCATCAGGTGGGATCATTTCATAAGGATTTTTTTCCTGGTATTTTCAGTAATTATACTAAACTTTATTGAATATACTACTGAATTTTATTTATTATCAAAAAACATGTGCTTTAAAGCAATGATTGTTATAATAAAGTATCTATAAACAAATTTTGAGAGAAAAATTAACTAATTACTTAAAGTTTTCATGGTCTGTATGACCAGTTTTCAAGAAACAAAATTTTTAAAAAATGCTTCTAAAGTACCTATCAAAACTGCAAGAATAACTGAATGGATAGACAGCATCACACTAGCAAACAAAATCTGGCCGTCTACTGGAATTGAAAGAACTCATGAAATAACTGTTGCCACCAAGGATCATTTTAATGCAAATTTATTCAGTTCAATTGCTTACCAAGCTATCCTAAAAATTATTCCAGAACCAAATGAAACTACTCGGATATAGGCAAAACCAGACTATTTCACTTGTTATGGTGCCTTCAACTGGGAGCAGAGAGGCTAAGCTGAAAATGTGTTTTACTACCCAGCTAGAGAAAGCAGAGGTATCCAGAATTTGGCACAATCTCTAAATAAGTATGTCAATGCCAGCTAAAAATATACTGAAGTCTAATTTTCTTGTGCTTGGATTTCTGTTAATGTGTGTATGTGTGTGTGTGTGTATATATATACACACACACACATACATACACATTAGTTAAACATGTGTGCTAGACTTAAAAGAGTGATGCACAGAATTAAGATTATGATTCAGTTTTATATATAACTGCATATATATATCTGCATGCATATATATATATATAAAATATGTAACATACATATATGCATATGGACAGCTGTTTCAAATAAAATAATTTAGTGTTAAATTTCTATATATGAGAGTTTTAGGGTTGCAACATTCAGAAAGTAAAGCAACATTTTTCTATTACAACTTTAAACACTTCACTTCCTCCAATCATTTTCTTACAGCTCAAGTCAATTTCATACTAGATAACAGTGCATAAATGATATCTGAAATGAGTGGTCAGATGAATGGGGAACTTTGAACAAGAGAAGGAACTTTTATCAGTCCTAGGTAATTGTATTTCAAAAATACATAATTAGCCCCTAAGTTGGCACATGGATTTAAAAAAAAAAATTATAACACATGCATTCTGAAAATTTATAAACAGCGGGCCAGAGAGTAATTTTTAATAAACACATGTAATTTTTTTTCCATTTTAAATTCTATCAGATTCAAACATTCACTAGAGTGGAAATGCCAGTAAATTAATACTTAGTCAATTCGATATTTACAGTTTGCCACGTATTGTATGATAAGTATTTTAAACAAATACCATGAAAGTTTACAGATAAGTGAAATCACTTACAAGCTGCTCAGATTTTACACCGTATAACTGGACAGTCTTTGCCACGTTTTTTGACACAGCTAAAGTGAGGTTTACATCAACAGCTGCTATATTTAGTTCACTGGAGAAAACAAAAACAGATTTTAATTATTAGCAACCTCTTTCATCAATGAAGTAAAGAGCAACATATAAACCCAACAAGCAATGTGATCATTCGTTTCATAGAGTTCACAGATTGCTTCCAAGAATTGGTTGCATTGTTTCATTTTTGCCCTAAATTCAGCATAAGGAAAAAGTACTTTTGGGATGGCTTTCTAAATGATCAGTTTCTCATTAATGAAAGCATGACATGTGTGAGTGGAGGCTGTGATTAAGAGGGTAAATTGTGTACAGATTTTAAAAGTAGTGCTCTTTCTAATACTGATAAGTGCAATTAGAGGCACTGCATACCATTGCCATCTGCAAGGAAATGACAGCTCTTGAATGAAAATGATGACCTTGGAGGGACTTAGGCTAAAAATATAAATTACACATGACACGTAAAGACATTTGGTTTCTGTAGAAATTTTGCCATTTAATGCTATTTTCTATAGAGTAGATTTAAAAATATAACTTGAAATTAAAAAAAATTGGATTCTTAATAGAAGTATGTCTTTGTCATGCTTACTTTCAACTTTAACACTGGATTCATTGGGATATTTGGGCTAACTGAGGAGCTCTGGCAGTGCAGTGGTTAACCGCTTGGCTGCTAACCAAAAGTTCAGTGGTTCAAACTCACCACGAACTGTGTGGGAGAAAGATGAGGCTTACAGAGTTACAGGCCTTGGAAACTCTATGGGGCAACACTACTCTGTCCTACAGGGTCACTATGACTTGGAAATGACTCAATGGCAACAGGTTGATCTGACTACCAAGAAAATATTTTACAAAGACCATGGAAAGACTATCAGGAATTAAAAAGTGCATGAAAATCTGTACATAGGTGGAAAAGCAAGAAAAGTGATTATTGTCTCTAAAAGAGCAAAATAAATCTTGGTAATCAATAGGTTCTCTTGTTGAAAAAGGTGAAAGAATATGGAACAACACTAGTGTGTACCACATGTGACAAAAATGCTCTCATCCAGTACGAGATGGAGATATATTAATACTCAGTTTTAAATTCTATTAAACACTGGCATAAGGATGCTTCTTCAACATCCAGATTAGACTTGATTATCCTCAAGCTTCATAGAACAGGGCAAAGAAATCAAGTTGAATCTAGTTAACACTGCCATACAAATCAAATAAGAGAGAAATTAGGATAAAAAATCTAGAAGTGGACTTTAGAAAGTCAAGATAACTGTGGAGAAATGTAGGATGAAGTTGTTGGGCAAGTCAGACACTTTAACGATATGTTTGCAGCTGAAGATATGTTTATGTATATCTTATGTGGCTTTTTATTGATGTGGCTTTTTATTGAAACTCTCTGTGCCTCAGAAATATATTTGCAAATTTGTAGTCTAAAGGAATCTAGACAGTTCTACATCTTGGTGCTATATTGCCCAACTACTACTTGTCTCTTCTATGTTTTAGTTTCTCAACTTGTAAAATATTTTTATACTGGCTTTGTTTGTATAACATCAGGAATTGATTATGGTATAAAAAGTCAGGTTTACTATGTATCTTTTGCAAGATATGGAACAATCATAATGAACTATTTTTAGACTTAATGGTTTTATTAATTAGAATCTCAAGTACTTACTACATGGGTACTCATTCACTGGAAAACTCTTGATTTAGTTACATAGCTAATTACCTGAATAATTTGGGATGTATCAAAAAATGTACTGCTACCATACTTTATTAAAAATTGTAGCAGCCATTTCATGGCATGCCATTATTAAAAAAGTACATACCTTGCTATCGTTTTAATGATACTGTCAAGCTCATCAGTGGAAGGAGGATTGCGACCACCAGGGGGAAAAACCAAGTTGATAGGATCAAAGAGTCGAGATAAGGATTTTGACAGATAAGCAGCTTCATAGGGTTGGAGTGAGTCTTTCAAAGCCTTTTCTGGACTGTGGGAACAAAATTTGTTAAAAATAAACTTAAATTATATACAACTAAATGTGATTATGTTGTTGTTGTTGTTGTTTGCCGTTGAGTCGGCCCCGACTCATAGCGACCCCTCCTTGGGTTTCCGAGGCAGTATCACTACGGAAGTAGGATTGCCCAACCTTCCTTCCAAGGAGTGGCTGGTGGGTTTGAACCACCAGCCTTCTGGTGAGCAGTCGAGTGCCTTAGGCACTATGCTACCAGAGCTCCTAATGTGATTATATCAGGCTGCAAATATCTGTAAAAATCCATCTCCTATAAAACATAATTCTACATTAACAAAGCAAGAAAAGATTTGTTTTAAAATATATGAATATACTTTCAAATAAATTTCATAATGAAAACATTTAAGAACTATATAAAAAAATTTCAACTTAAATACAAGTCCTAGCTATAAATGTCATGCAATATGTACTAATACCTATTGTTTCAAGTCTGCCATTTGAAAATAAAATGTAAAATCTTATTGATTATAATATGATCTATGACTTTACTAAGGAGCTCTGGTGGAGTAGTAGATAAGGCAGTTGGCTGTTAACCAGAAGGTTAGCGGTTCAAACCCACCACCAGCTGCTCTGTGGAAGGAAGATGAGGGAATCTACTTCTGTAAAGATTTACAGCCCTGGAAACCCAATGTGGGTCACTATGAGTCGGAATCAACTTGAAAGCAGTAAGCTTCATTTTCATGCCTTTGCTAGCAAGTCCTATCTTTAGAGAATATCAAAGCATATATAACATAGGCCAAATCTGCAGAGACCTGCTCCACAAGTTCAACACTCTTTCTTTCCACCATGGCTGCTACCTTTCATAGAGTTCACTATCTGTGAAGCAAGTACACAAATCTATATTTGTATCACCCCTCCCATTCCAAATTGTCATTAAGTCACTAACAAGAGTGTAGGCCCAAAGATACAAAGATATAGATATATATATATATTTGTGAAAGTTCTAGTATCATATAAAAACTCCAACTGGAGGTCTGGCTTTTTTTTACTATATTCCTCACAAGCTAAATTCAGCCTACTAAACACTTCCCTCTTTACCTGTCCCTATCTTCAAAAATTTCAGTTGATTCTCCCTTAGCAGTCAAACTGTTGCATCTTACACTATTGACAATCACTATCAAATGTCTACACAGGTAACCACTATTTCCATCGACTTTCTTACGCTTGTAATTGACTCTACATCTTCGCATTCAACCCCTCTCTACTACCCCTCAACCAGACGTTCTTCTGTCTTTTGTCTGCTCTTGATAACAAATTCTCCTTCATCTTGAACATTAACCTTGAAAATGGCCAACTTGCTCCTTTTTTGTATGTGAAACCTCACTTTCTTCTTTCCCCACCCTTTCTAGTTAACTGATATTATATAAAGGTCAGAATACTCTCGGCTCTTACATCCTAATTCCACAGTTATCTTTTAATACTTTCTCATTCAATAAGTATTTCACTCAACACGTATTTAGGGAGAACACTATGTACCACACACTTTGTTAAGTACTAGGAAGATAGTACATTAAAATTGGCTTATAATCTAGTGAAGAAATGGACAGGTAAAGTGTTAACTATATCAAGTTTTAAAATAGATTAATGGGAACATGGATGAATTAGCGTCTTAATCTGTGTAAGGCAATCTCCACTGAAGTCTACCCCATCTGCTTAAATGTCTTGTATATTCTTAACCCTGTCATCTACTGACCTTAAGAAGTCTCTTCCCTCCTTCTTCCTCTTTTCAGCACCTAATTAATAACTACTAACTGTCTTGTTGGGAGCTCTGGTACAGTAGTGCCTAAGGCACTTGACTGCTAACCAGAAGGCTGGTGGTTCAAACCTACTAGCCACTCCTTGGAAGAAAGGAGGGGCAATCTACTTCTGTCATGATACTGCCTCAGAAACCCAAGGAGGGGTCACTATGAGTCCGTCAGACTTGAGGGCACATAACAACAACAACAACAACAAGGAATTTAAATAAATAAATAAAATCTTCTAAGAGCTTAAGGGAGCTCTGGTAGCATAGTGGCTAAGGCACTTGACTGCTAACCAGAAGGCTGGTGGTTCAAACCCACCAGCCACTCCTCGGAAGGAAGGCTGGGCAATCCTACTTCTGTAGTGATACTGCCTCGGAAACCCAAGGAGGGGTCGCTATGAGTCGGGTCTGACTCGACGGTACATAACAACAACAACAAGAGCTTAAGGGAGCTCTGGTGGTGCAGTGCCTAAGGCATTTGACTGTTAACCAGAAGCCTGGTGGTTCAGACCCACCAGCTACTCCTTGGAAGGAAGATAGGGCGATCTACTTCCCTAGTGATATCACCTTGGAATCCCAAGGAGGGGTCACTAGTTGAGTTGAGTTTGTTGTTGAAGAGCTTAAAGAAACCATAAATAAAAGCAAGGAAAAGAAACACAATACCCTTGAAGAATTCAGGAACACCATATGAGAGCAAACTTGACAAAATAAATGGACAATTAGAAATCATACAAAAACAGCAATAAGAAATCCAGAAGATTAGCACTAAAATTACAGATAGACAACACAATTGAAGGACATAAGAGTAGAAATGAATTGGCTGAAGAATTCATTAGCCAGCTAGAAGACACACCAAATTGTATGAGAAAAATTAAGAAAAAAGAATGAATAAAACCTAACAGTTACATGGAATAATATCAAGAAAAAATAATGTACCGATGATTGGAATTCTAGAATATGAAGAGGCAGGAAAAAAAAAAAAAACACAGAGAAAATTGTTGAAAACCTGCTAGCAGAAAACTTCCTCAGTGTCATGAAAGATAAAAATATATTCACTTAAGAAGCTCAATGAACCCCACAGAAGATCAACCCCAAGAGAAAGTCACCAGGCACGTCATAAACAAACTTCCCAAAATCTAAGACAAGGTAAGAATCCAGAGCACCTCAGGAAAAACGGCAACCAAAACTCTGATTTCTCAGCAGAAACCATGCAGGCGAGAAGGCAAGGGAATGACATATACTGTCCCTGAAATACAATGGTGAAATTAGTATATTCCCAGAGAAACAGAAATTTGTAAAAACCAGGCCAACCTTACAAGAAATGCTGAAAGAAATCCTTCAGACAGAAAACAAACAATAGAAAAGTATAGCCTAAGATTAAGACACATGGCAACACCACCTAGAAATCAACCTAGACAAAAAATTCTCAAAACTAAAATAAGTTTAAAAATGGAAAATAAAGAACCACCACAGGCATCAATCTGTAAATGACTACAACTACAAAGCAAAAAGAGGGCCTAAATGCTATAATTACAGAACTTTCAAATGGAGAGGAAGGCAGTACATTATCAATATAGAACAGACTGATACAAATTTAGGCAGATAAAATTTACTACTAAAATAAATAGTGATAAAATCTTTACTACTAAAGACTTTTTCTTTACTACACAAAGAAAATTAATAAGGCTTCTAAATAAAATAAGAAAGAAGAAAATCACAAGGACTTAGTAAGCACAAAACAAATAAAAAGGAAGAAAAAGATAAAAGCTGATAATAAAATGAACTCAGCACAGAAAAATATTTGGAATAAAGAAACCATTAACACCACAGTAACAGACACACACACACAAAAGTGTGACAGCACTAAATTCACACACACCTATCATTAATTACACTGAATGTGAATGGAATAAATGTACCAATCAAGAGAAAGAGTGGCAGACTGGATAAGAAAACAAGAGCCATCAATATCCTGCCTATAAGAGATTCACCTTAGACACAAAGATAAAAATAAATTTAAAATTAGGGAATGGGAAAAAAAAATCAAGGTAATGTCAAACAAAAGAAGAGCAATACTAATTTCTGATAAAATAGACTCCAAGGCAAAAACTAGCATAAGGGACAAGGAAGACATTATATAATGATAAAAGAGTCAATCCAAAAAAAGAAGACATAACAAAAATAAATATCTATACACCCAATGAAAGAGTTCCAACACATATAAAACAAACATTCACTGAATTGAAAGGAGAAATAGACAATTCCACAAGTAGTACAGGACTTTAACATACCACTTTTGATTAATGACAACCAACCAGAAAGAAACTCAAAAAATACACAGAAGATCTTAACACCATAATGAGCCAACTTGACCAACAGACATATACAGAAGACTCCACCTAACAAAAACAGATACACATTCTTATCCAGTAAACATGGATCATCTTCCAGAATGACCAAATGTTAGGTCACAAAGCAAGCCTCAATAAATTAAAAAACATCAAAATATTACAAAGCATCTTCTTGCATCACAATGCTATAAAATCCTAAATCAATAATAGAAAAATCGGGGGAGGGGGAATCAAATACATAGAAACTGAATAACACCCTGTTCAAAAACTACTGGGTATGAGAAGAAATAAAATGTGAAATAAAAATGTTCCTAGAAACAAATAAGAATGAAAACAAAACATATCAAAGCCTTTGGGACCCAGTGAAATCAGTACTTAGAGGTCAGTTTATATAGCAATAAATGCACACATCAAAAAAGAATAGAGAACTAAAATTAACACCTTCACTCAACAACAAGAAAACAAGCATCAAAAAATGCCTACAATCTCCAGAAGAAGAAAGGAAAAAAAAAAAGCATAAAAAAATGAAACAAAGAAACAACAGAAAAAAGTCAACAAGACTAGAAGCTGACTCTTCAAAAAGGTTGACAAAAATGACAAACCACTGGCAAATTTAACTAAGGAAAAGAAAGACATGATGAAAATAATATGAATAAGAAATGAAATGGGCTACATCATAACAGAGAGAACTAAAATTAAAAAGATAGTAACAGAATACTATGAAGAATTGTACTCCAACACATTTGAAAACCTAGAAGAAATGGACAGATTTCTAGAAACAGACAACCTACCTAAACTAACAAAGACTGAGATAGAAAATTAGAACTTCATAACAAAAGAAGAAATTGAAGAGCTCATAAAAGTATTTCCAACAACAAAAAAAGCCCTGGCACACACAGCTTCACTGGAGAACTCAACCAAACATTCAGAGAGGAGCTAACACCAATCCTACTCAAACTATTCCAGAATGCAGAAAAGGATGGAATACTTTCAAATTCATTTTATGAAGCAAGCATGACACCGATACCAAAACCAGGCAAAGACACCATTAAAAAGGAAAATGACAAAGGTTGTTAGATGGTATTTCTACATACATATTTGTATATACTGTGTTGCTGTTGTTAGGTGTCATTGAGTTGTCTCTAACTCATGGTGACCCTATGCTCAGCAGAATGAAACATTGCCCAGTCTTGTGCCAGCCTCACGGCCCTTGCTTCATCTGAGCCCATTGTTGCAACCACTGTGTCTATCCATCTTGTTGAGTGCCTTCCCCTTCTTCGTTGACCCTCCACTTTACCAAGCATGATATCCTTCTCCAGGGAATGGTTCCTTCTGACAACATAATCAAAGTAGGTGAGACTAAGTCTGGCCATTCTTGCTTCCAAAGAGCATTCTAGCTGTACTTCTTCCAGGAAAGATTTGTTAGTCTTTTTAGCAGACTATGGTACTCTTAGGCTGGCAGTTCAAACCCTCAGAAGAAAGGTTGGGCAATCTGCTTCCATAGTGGTACCACCTCGGAAACCCAAGGAGGGGTTGCTATGAGTCAGATCCGCCTCAACAGCAGTGTGTTTGGTTTTGTTTATGGTACTCTTAGCATTCTTCTCCAGAACTACAACTCAAAAGCATTAACTCTTCTTTGGTCTTCCTTATTCATTGTCCAGTTCTCACATGCTTAAGAGGTGATGGCTTGGGTTAGGTGCACCTTAGTCTTCAAGGAGACATCTTTGCTCTTCGGTACTTGAAAGAGGTCTTTGCAGATTTGCCCAGTGCAATACATAGTCTGATGTCTTCACTGCTGCTTCCATTGGTGTTGACTGTAGAACCAAGTAATATGAAATCCTTGACAACTTCAATCTTTTCTCCATCAACCATGAAGCTGTTTATTGGACCAGTTGTGAGGATTTTTTTTTTTCTTTATATTGAGGTGTAATCCATACTACAGACTGTAGTCTTTAATCTTCATCAGTAAGTGCTTCAAGTCATCCTCACTTTCAACAAGCAAAGTTGTGTCATCTGTGTATCGCAGGTTGTTAATGAATCTTCCTCCAATCCTGATGCCACATTCTTCTTCATATAATCCAGCTTCTCGGATTATTTGCTCAGCTTACAAGTTGAATAAGTATGCTAATTCCAAACCAACCTTGACACACTCCCTTCTTGATTTTGAAACATGCACTATCCCCTTGTTCTGTTCGAATGGCAACCTCCTGATCTATGTACAGGTCCTTGTGAGTACAATCAAGTGTTCTGCAATTCCCATTCTTCTCAATGTTATCCACAATTTGTCATGATCCACACAATCAAATGCTTCTGCACAGTCAAAACACAAGTAAATATCAGCTAAGATCCATCTGACATCAGCAATAATATCCCTCATTCCATGTCCTCTTCTGAATCCAGCTTGCATTTCTGGAAGCTCTCTGTCAATATACTGCAACCATTTTTGAATTATCTTCAGTAAGATTTTACTTTCATGTGACATTAATGATATTGTTCAAATAATTTCCACATACTGTGGGATCACCTTCCTTTGGAACGGGTACAAATATGGATCTCTTCCAGTCAGTTGGCCAGGTAGTTGTCTCCCAAATCTCTTGGCATAACTGACTAAGTGCCTCCAGCAGGGCATCCATTATTGAAACATCTCAATGGGTATTCTGTCAGTTCCTGGAGCCTTGTTCTTTGCCAATTCCTTCAATGCAGCTTTGACTTCTCCCTTCAGTACTATTGGTTCTTGATCATATGCCACCTCCTGAAATGGATGAAGACCAACCAATTCTTTTTGGGACTGTGACTCTGTGTATTCCTTCCATCTTCTTTTGATGCTGCCTGCATTAGTCAATATTTTGCCTATAGAACCTTTCAATATTGCAACTCGAGGCTTAATTTTTTCCCTCAGTTCTTTCAGCTTGAGAAATGCCAAGCATGTTCTTCCCTTTTGTTTTTCTAATTCCAAACCAAAAAAACCAAACTCACTGCTGTCGAGTAGGATCCGACTCATAGTGACCCCTCCTTGGGTTTCCACAGTGGTGTCACTATGGAAGTAGATTGCCCAACCTTCCTTTTTAACTCCAGGTCTTTGTAAATTTCATTATAGTATTTGGATTTGTCTGGTCAAGCTACTCTTTGAAATCTTCTGTTTGGCTCTTTTATCTTGTCATGTCTTCCATTTGCTTTAGCTACTCTCTGCTTAAGGGCACATTTCAGAGTCTTTTCTGACATCCATTTTGGTCTTTTCTTCCTTCTTTGTCTTTTTAATGATGTCTTGCTTTCTTCATGGATGATGTTCTTGATATCATCCCACAATTCCTCTGGTTTTGGTCACTGGTGTTCAATGCATCAAATTCATTTTTTAGATGACCTCTATATTCAAGAGGGATATTATCAAGGTCATATTTTGGCTCTGGTGGACTTCTTTTAATTGTCTTCACCTTCAACTTGAATGTGCATATGAGCAGTTGCTGGTCTGTTCCACAATCAGCTCCTGGCCTTCTTTTGGCCAAAGATATTGAACTTCTCCATCTCCTCCTGCCACAGATATAGTCAATCTGATTCCTGTGTATTCCATCTGGTGAAGTCCATGTGTAGAGTCATTGCTTATGTTGTTGAAAAAAGGTATTTGCAGTGAATAAATCAATGGTCTTGCAAAATTCTATCATGTGATCTCCAGCATTATTTCTATCACCAAGGCCATATTTTCTAAATACCGGTAAACTCTTCATTTCCAACTTTTGCATTCCAGTCACCAGTGATGATCAACACATTTTGATTGCATTTTCAGTCAATTTCAGACTGCAGAAGTTGGTAGAAATCTTCAATTTCTTCATTTTTGGATTTGGTGGTTGGTCCGTAAATTTAAACAATAGTAGTATTAACTGGTCTTTCTTATAGGCATATGGGTATTATTCTATCAGCATTGTACTTCAGGACAGATCTTGA
>NW_006921594.1:12486308-12515395 GCF_000298275.1 Orycteropus afer afer | reverse complement strand
AGTTTGTGTGTCAACTTGGCTAGGCCTGGTTGAGTGGCTGGGCAGCTGGATGTAGTATTCCCCATGATGAGACTGGTAATCAACTCCATGGTGGGATCTACTGGAAGCAGCTGAGTAGCTGCCTTTAGGTATGTGGTCTGCTTCCCCTATGTAAGAAACAGCTTTGAGAATGGTCTCTAGCTGATGGCACGCTTGAAACCCTGCATGTAGCTGTGTCGTCGTTCAGCAGCCTGCCATGCTCTGCTGACCTTGAGTTAATGGCCTGTCGTGTGGTTTGGTAACATCGGGACTGTGCCTTTTTATTTGTTGACTTTGGGCTTTTTAGCTTCACTCCCCAATCTCAAAATGTACTATACAGCAACAGTAGTCAAAACAGCCTGGTATTGGTACAATGACAGACACATAGAACAGTGGAAGAGAATTGAAAATACAGAAATAGATCCATCCACCTATTGTCAGCTGATCTTTGACTAAAGGACTAAAATCCATTAAATGGGGAAGACATAGTCTCTCTAACATTGTTGCTCTCTAACTGTTGCTGGCAAAACTGGATATCCATTTGCAGAAAAATAAAACAAGACACCATATATAAAAACTAACTCACTATGGATCAAAGACCTAAATGTGAAGCCTAAAACTACAAAGATCAGCAAAGAAAAAATAGAGGCAAGCTTAGGGATCATGTTTATGGCATAAACAGACTATGAAACAAAACACAAACAATGGAAGATGAGCTAAATTCTTATGTGCATCAAAAGACTCCAAAAGATTGAAAAGAGAACCTATAGATCAGTAAAAATTATTTGGCAAGGACAACTGACAAGGGACTTGTCTCTAAATTTATAGAAAACTTCAACACCTCAACATAAAAAAGACAATAATCCAATTAAAAAATGGGCAGAGGACATGAACAAACATTCCACCAAAGAATATATTCAGGTGGTCAACAAACACAAGAAGACAGGCTCCCCATCATTTGCCTTAGGCACTACACTACCAGAGCTCCTCATTAACCATTGTTGTTTTTGTTGTTGTTGTTATGTCAAGTTGGACCTGACTCATAGTGACCTATCCTTTGGTTTCCAAGACAGTATCACTACGGAAGTAGACTGCCCAACCTCTCTTCTGAGGAGTGGCTGGTGGGTTTGAACCACCAGTCTTCTAGTTAGCAGTCAAGTGCCTTAGGAACTATGCTACCAGAGCTCCTCATTAGCCATTGGAGATATGCAAATCTAAACAACGAGTTATCATCTCACCTGGGCAATAATAGCAAAGTTCAACAGACAGAAAACAATGAATGCTAGCAAGGGTGTAGAGGGACTGGAACTCTCATATACTGCTGGTGGGACTGTAAAATGACACAACCATTGTGGAAAATGGTATGGTGCTTCCTTAAAAAGCTAACTAGAAATATCATTTGATCCAGCAACCTCCCTACTAAGTACATATCCTAAAGAAATGAGAGCTAGGGAACAAATGGATATATGCACACCCATGTTCGTCACAGGACTATTCACAATAAGAAAGAGATGGAAACAACCTAAGTGTCCATCAATAGATGACTGGATAACCAAACTGATACATACTCACAACAGAATGCTATGCAATACGAAAGAATAATGAAGAATCTGCAAAACACCTCATAACATGGATGATCTTGGGAGACATTATACAGAGTGTAGTAAGTCAATCAGGAGCTCTGGTAGCATAGTGCCTAAGGCACTTGACTGCTCACCAGAAGGCTGGCGGTTCAAACCCACCAGCCACTCCTCGGAAGGAAGGTTGGGCAATCCTACTTCCGTAGTGATACTGCCTCGGAAACCCAAGGAGGGGTCGCTATGAGTCGGGGCCGACTTGACGGCAAACAACAACAACAACAGTAAGTCAATCACAGAAGGACAAATATTATATAAATTCACTATTATACAAAGGAAAGGTTTACCCATGGAAGGAAAATTTCTGTGTTGGTTACCAGGAATGGGAGGGAAGCAGGGGGATAATTGCAAGCTGGTAGGAGATACATATTGATTTGAGTGAAAGAAAAGCAATATACCAAAAGCAAGTGACCAGGTCAGTAACAGTAAGGAGAAGGAAGACACTGAGAGGTGCACAAGAGGTATGGACAACAAAGGTAAACACTTTAACATACACAATACTGCATTATCAGTAATAACAAACATAACCCTATGAATAGATTTACAAATAGACGGCTAAATCATCAGGTATGGGTAGGTGAATGGAAATACACCCATGACCATATACAGGTGTGGCACACAATTTGTATCTGCTATAAAAATGTCCTCGGAAACCCAAGGAGGGGTCGCTATGAGTCAGGTCCAACTTGACGGCACATAATAACAACAACAACAACATAAAAATGTCCACATATATACTAGAGCTAACATGGGGGAAAGTTATAATAACTTCTTAGCCACAACCAAACATCTTGAAGGAATGAGTTGCTGAGCCCACAGGCTTGGGACCATGGTTATGGGGGACATCAAGCTTAACTGGCACAACATTGTACATAAAAACACTGTTCTACGTCAGTGTTTTTTTTTTGGTGACTAATTATTGTAGTGTTAAAAATGGTGAGTGGCCTCTAAGATGCAACTATTAGTCTCTCCTTGTCTGTAGCAAAGAAGAGTGAAGAAAATCCAAGATACATGGATACAATTAGTTCAGGGGACTAATTGTATCCAACCTCAGCCTACACAACCCTGAGACCAGAAGAACTAGATGGTGCCCAGCTACCACTACCAATAACCTGGAAAAGGATGAAATTTGGGAAATCCTGGACAGATGTGGAGAAAAATGTGGAACAAAATTCAAAATAATAAAAAACGACCAGTCTTACTGGTCTGATGGAGGATAGTGAAACCCCTGAGAGTATATGGGCCCTGGTCACCCTCCAGGCCTGGAACTGAACTCACTCTCATGGTTTATCTTTCAACCAAAGAACAGACAAGCCTAGGAGGTTAACAACTACACCAAACCAAAAAACCAATCTCAATCTCATTGAGTCAATTCTGATTCATAATGACCCCCTTTGAGTTTCCGAGGCAGTATATCTTTATGGAAATAGATTGCCCAATCTTCCTTCTGTGGAGTGGCTGGTGGGCTTGAGCCATCAACCTTCTGGTTAGCAGTCAAATACCGTAGGCACTATACCACCAGAGTTCCATAAACAACTACACCAGGGAGGTGTAATCCTTAGAACAATCAACCTTGGGAGATGGAAGGGCAGTATTTATACAGGGAGGTAGCTCAGAGGGCAGGAATTAATACGAAAGAAGGATACAGGGAAAAGGTAACCACAGGGAGGAAGTGGGAAGAGAGCTGTTACATTGTGGGGATTGCAATCAATGTCATGCAGTAAGTGTATATGAGCTGTTGAATAGAAAACAAATCACAATAAAATTTTAAAAAGAAAAAGAAAACTTGCAAAGCCTTTTAAGATAATACGAATAAATAACAATCATTACAACAATTTATATGATTAACATACTTGTACCTTCTAATTCATAGTAAAGATAAAAGATAAAAATCCTTAGCTTGACAATAAATATAAGGTTCAATTAAACAAACATACTCATAATCTGGCTTTTTCGGTATGAATATATCTTGTGTATTATCGTCCAACTGATGTAGGTCAACACAGAGATCTGTAGATCCACTTGCATTAAAATTCCCTTGAATATTTTTACTGTATTGTTGAAGACGCTTCCATAGGTCATTAAAAAGATGCAATAATTTAGGATATTCTCCTTCAAATGCTTGTTTCAAAAACATAGAAGCTGTCAAGCAAAACAATGAGAAGGATTAAATAAATGATGAAACAATGAAATCTACTAAGTAAATGGTTTCTTAGCTATAAAGATGATATTGCAAATAGCCCATACTTCAGGACAAACCAAAGAAATGTTTCAAGGAGGCCTTTTAAAATAATAATAATAAAACAGCACATTTTCTTCCAGGTTATTCACAACATTTGATATGTGGACCATATATTTTAGAACTTAATCAACATTAAAAAAATCAATAATTATAGTTAAAGATATGCAACCCTCTTGCAATAATTGATAGATCAAGTAGCTAGAAAAGCAATAAGCATATAGAAGACATGGACACCACTAACATCCGACTGACTTAATTTACATTTATACAAAATTTCATCCCCAAATAGCAGAATACATGTTCTTTTCAAGTGCACATGGATAATCTATGAAGATATATAATATGTGCCATAAAACAAGTCTGAATATCTTTAAAAGGCTTCAAGTCATACAAAGCACGTTCCCTAGCCAAACTGAACTTAGATTAGAAAGAAGTCAACAACAGAATGATATCTGAAAAAATTTTCAGATATTTGCAAACTAATAACACAGTTCTAAACAACCCATGGGTCAAAAAAGAAACCAAAAGAGAAATTAGAAAGTTTTAAAACTTTATGAAACGAAAGCACATTGTATCAAAGACTGTGGCATTTCACTAAAGGACTGCTTGGGAAAATATACATAAATGCCTGCATTAGAAAAGAAAACAGTTCTCAAATCAATGAACTCACTTCTACCTTAAGAATACAGAAAAAGAGGCACAAATAAAACCCAAAAGTAAACAGAAGATAGCAAATAATGACGATCTGAGTAGATATTAGCAGAAAACATAAAAACAGAAATAATGAAACCAAACACAAGTTGAGAAAATGAATAAAATCAACAAATTTCTAGCCAGACAGATGAGGAAAAAAAGAACAAATTAGCCATATTAAGAATGACAGGGGAGACCTCCCTATATGTTGCACAGATTTTGTGTCTAACAATATGTCCACTAGTGCGAATGCTTTGAAGGAAAATAAGGCAGTGAGAATACAGTGATGCTGCTTGTGCGTTACTGTCAAGGTGGCCCCTGACTTTTGGTGAGGCCATGCACAGTGGACTCACTGCCTGGTCCTGTGCCATGTGCACAACTGGCTGCACACTGGACTGTTGTCCACAGGGCTCCCACCAGTTGACTTTCAGTATAGCCCCAGGCTTTTATCCCTAGCTCATCTCAGTCTGGAAGTTCCACTAAAACCTTTCCAGCATCAAAGCAGTGTGCAAGCCTCCACTGACAGATGAGTGGTGGCTAGGAAGGTGTATCGGCTGGGAGCTAAACCTGGGAATCTACATGGAAAGCAAGAATTCCACCACTGAACTACCACTGCCCCCAGATAGTGATCCAAAGCAAACAAAACTCACTGCCATTGAATTGATCTTGACTTAGAGCAACTCTATTGGACAGAGGAGAAGTGCCCAGTAGGGTTTCCTAGGCTGTGAATCTCCCATAAAATATGAACAAAAACATTCGCTGGATTTGGCAATTAAGAAGCTGATGTTGTTGTTGTTGTAGGTTCCTGGGTAGCACAAAATGTCTGTGATCAGCTGCTAAACTACAGGTTGGCTATTTAACTTCTCCTGGTGGGAAGAAGACCTGGTGGTCTGCTCCTTTAAAGATTACTGCCAAGAACACCCTACAAAACTGTTCAACTTTGTAACACGTGGGGACGCCAGAGTCATAACTGACTTGAAGGCAAAAAACATCATTAATCTTTAGGCTACTTATTAGAAATTAAAAGCACAATAAACAACGACTGAACATCTAGTTGGAAAAAAAAATGAAAAAAAAAATTGGACTCAAAGCAACTCCTTCTTCGGTTTCCAACACGATAACACTACAGAAGTAGTTTGCCCAATCTTCCTTCCGAGAAGTGGCTGGTTGGTTTGAACAGCCAGCTTTCTGGTTAGCAATCAAATGCCTTAGGCACTATACCACCAGAGTTCCTAGAAAATCTACCAGAATATCTAAAATTAAATTGACTGACAATATCATGGACTGACGAGGAGGTGGAACAACTAGAATTCTCACACATTGCTGATAAGATTGAAAATGGTACATTCACTTTGGAAAATAGTTTGGCAACTGTTTTTTTTATAAAGTTAAATATGCACTTATCACATGATCAGGCAATTTCATTCTTATGTAGCTACCTAAGAGAAGAAAGATACATGTCTACATATAAGAAAATATTCTGTAGAACATATTTGAGAAAATAAACTTTTGTTTTATTATGCAGCTCTTTCATCTGTTCATTCATCAAACCTTCATACTTAACAGTAAGGAAAAGACTGTAAAGTGTCTGCATTTTAACATCTTTCATTTAGGAATTAAAATAACTCTAGAAGCATTAACTAAATTCTTCAATACCAAGTGATTTACATCATTTACACAGGAAAAATTCAGACAGAGTTCTTCCATGTTTGATTTATGAAGGATTAACTTCTTATTCTGGAGACTTTTAGTCTAAATAATAATTACAAAAAGTATTTTAAAAATTGGTTTTCCAAACCAAACCAAACATACTGCCAAGGAATCACTGTCCTATATGGTCTTAGTGGCCATGAAGAGCTGAGCAGAACTGCTCTGTAGGGTTTCCAAGGTGTAAATCTTTACGGAAACAGACGGCTACATCTTTCTCTTGTAGAATGGCTGGCAGGTTCAAACCACTGACTTCTTGGTTGGTCGCTGAGCGCTTTAACTACTGTGCCACAAGCACTCCTAAAATTGGCTTATGAAAGTATTAAACCGTTAAGACACTCTAGATTAAACATTTAGTAGAACTGAAAACTAGGCAGGAGTTCTAAAATAAAAATGTTTCAAAACCAACAAAGCAAAACTTCTTCACAATAAATATAAAAAGTTAACTTGAAAGTGAATTTTCAAAATAAATAACATACTTACAATTTGTTGCCATGTGAAATTGAGAAGAAAGTGCTTGAGTAACTGAATTCCAAAATGTGCATAAAATTTCAGATTGTCCATCCTGTGAACAACAACAAATCTTTATTCATTTATTTTAAAGAAATTTTAATGGATAAGATATAACATTGACAATTTAAGTACACAAATATTTCAAAGACATCAAACTGTCAAACAATGGGATTATTAATGAAATAGAATATACAGATAACTCAATTTCTCATGTTCAAGTAATCAGTCACCATCCTGCTCTGCCACTTACTAGCTATGTAACCTTGGGTAGGTTCCTTAACCATTCTGTGCCTCAGTTCCTCATCTGTAAAATAGAGATAATAATACCTACACTGAAGGACTATTATGAGGATTAAACAAGTTAACAAAATTATATACCTAGACTAGTGACTGACATAACAATCCCTCAGTGAATGTTAGCTATTATTGCAAATATTATTACCATTATGTTTTGATATACAGAAAACAACCTGTGTAAACATGACAAAACAATGGACAAAGCATACTTAGACTAAAAATTAGCACACGATGGAAGAGAAATGCTGAAGCCAATTTAAACAAAAACAAAAACAGGAATTACTACTGTTCAGTTTAGCACTGCATTTTGTTCAACTTTGAATATATGTTTGAAAAAGTAATCACTGAAAAGAAAAGAAAAATATCAGTTCAAGTATCATTTGTTAACAAAAGCAGAGTAATTTTTAAAAAATTATTTGCTTTGTTATTGAGAATATACAATAAATCAACAGCTTCGACATGTCCACCAGTGGCATCAATTCCATTCTTCCAGTTAGGCAACCATTCTCACCCTTCTTTTCTTCCTCCGTTAACATAAAAATCACTCTCCCCTCTAAGCTATTTTTCCTAAAAAATAGTCTGAAGTAATTTCACTAGGGAGGGGAAAAAAAACAAAAAAACTCACAGCATTTTCACCTTTTTGATAACTTAGCACTTCAATGTTATCTGATTCAGGTATTTTATTTCTTGAGTTAATTATACAGTCTCTGATCATTACTTATGTCATTATGAATTTCAAATTTGGTAATATAAAGTTTGTGTGCCATTCTTTATTCTATATAGTAATCTTGTTTTGTGTTGTCTGAAATTAATACTGCCATTACGGCTTTCATTGGAGGAATGTTTGTTTATCCATTTATTTTTATTCTTTCTGTGTTGTTTTCTTTCTGATGTAACTCTTATAAATAGCATCTGTTTTAATTCTATTTTAAAATACAATTTTTATCTTTTAACAAAAAATTGCAACCCATATATGCTTTAAGTAATAGGTTGTTCTTGCTTTTATCATCTTATTTTATGCTTTCTTTCCCTTTCATTTGTTTTGTGCTTTTGTTCTGTGGATTATTTGTGTTTGCTTTTATCTTCTCTGGTGTTTTGAGTGCTACAGATCCTGATTTTAATTCTATCAAAAGTTACCTTTATGGGGTTTTTATCCAAAACAGTTTTGATCTCCTATTTCTAACTTTTCAAAAGCAAAGAAAATATATCTTCTGAGACAATCATTAACAAAATTTACGTATAATCCTAAACTTCAGGAATTTATAAATTAAAATAAAAATCAAGCTGAAGTCTCTATAGTACTTGGTGAGCAAGTAGATAAAGCAGGTAAAGGACCAGTAGGAGGGAGCTTTTCCACCCAAAATGGAACTTCAACAGGAGAAGGATGTGGGTAGAGAAAGATTAGCTCACTTAGACCAATGTTTCTGGACTCTATAAGGGCATCAAACTATAGATGATCTAAGCAACTGGCTATGAAACTCTTGCCTAAGACCAAGAGGTAGGCTAAATAAATCAACTTAAGCATTATCAGCATTTGGAAGGAGTAGAAATTGTGAGCATACATGAGTTCTGCCATAGACTGCACATGGCATGAGAGAAAAAGATGGCTAAAGATGGAATCAGGGGAAACAATATTACTTAAATGTTGATGGAGGAAATAATTCAGAATTAATTGAGAGGACTGGATGGAGACAGTTATAAAAAATGATTGCCGTAAATTAGCAATTGCTAGATTTAGGTGATGGGTGCAAAGGGATTCACTGTCCTATACTCTGTTATTGAGAGCTCTGGTAGCATAGTGGCTAAGACACTTGCCTGCTAACCAGACGGCTGGTGGTTCAAACCCACCAGCCACTCCTCAGAAGGAAGGTTGGGCAATCCTACTTCTGTAGTGATACTGCCTCGGAAACCCAAGGAGGGGTCGCTATGAGTCGGCTTTGACTCGACGGCACATAACAACAACAACAACAACATACTCTGTTATATGTTTCAGTGGAATGGAGGTTTGACGTCAGTGGTTTGGGGCAAGGATAGAAAAGAAAGTCGAAATAAATAGTACCTTACCTGAAACCTGGGTGTAAAGGGAAGAAGTACTTAGAGGTAGATACAGGCCTTCAAGATCTATTCTGAAGTGCAATTCTGTCAGTGATAGGAAAATATCCACCAACAAGGAAGACCACTTAATACTATTACTCAAATTGATGCACCAACCACCAAAGCTAAATATGAAGAAACTGAAGATTTTTACCAACTTCTGCAACTTCGACCAAACATGCAACCAAAATGTATTGATAATTTCTGATGACTGCAATATGAGAGTTGGAAACAAATAAGCATTGGTAGTTGGAAAATATGGCTTTGGTGACAGAAATGACATTGGAGATCACATGATAGAATTTTGTAAGACCAATGACTTACTAATTGCAGACACCTTTTTCAAAAAACATAAAAGAGGACTATACATGCAGACCTCACCAAATGGAACACAGAGGAATCATATCAACTACACACATGGAAAGATGGAGAAGCTCAATATCATCAGTTAGGAAAAGGCCAGGAGTTGATTGTGGATCAGACCATCAACCACCCACGTGAAAATTTAAGTTGAAGCTGAAGAAAATTAAAACAAGTCCACAAGAGCCAAAATATGGTCTTGATTATATCCCACCTGAATTTAGAGACCATATGAAGAACAGACTTTGATGCACTGAACACCACTAACCAAAGACTAGATGAGTTGTGGGATGACATCAAGAACATCATACATGAAGAAAGCAAAAGTTCATTAAAAAGACAGGAAAGGAAGAAAAGACCAAAATAAACATCCAAAGAGACTCTGAAACTTGCTCTTGAAAGGAGGGTAGCTAAAGCAAATGGAAGAAATGATGAAGTAAAATATCTGAACAGAAGATTTCAAAGGGCAGCTTGAGAGGACAAAGGAAAATATTATAATGAAATATGCAAAGACTTGGAGATGGAAAATCAAAGGGGGAAAACACTCTTGGCATGTCTTAAGCTGAAAGAACTGAAGAAAAAAATTGAAGCCTTGAGTTGCAATACTGAAGGATTCTATGGGCAAAATACTGAACAATGCAGGAAGCATCAAAAGAAGACAGAAGGCATACATAGTCATGGTACCAAAAAGAAGTGGTTGATGTTCAGCAATTTCAGGAGGGAGCATATTATCAAGAACCAATGGTACTGAAGGAAGAAGTCCAAGATGCACTGAAGGAATTGGTGACAAACACAGCTGCAAGAATTGACGGAACAGCCATTGAGATATTTTAGTAAACAGAAGCAACGCTAGAGCTGCTCACTTGTTTATGCCAAGAAATTTGGAAGACAGCTACCTGGCCAACCAACTGGAAGAGATTGATATCTGTGCCCATTCCAAATAAAGGTGGTCCAAGAGAATGTGGAAATTATTAAATCATATTATTAATAATACTACACTCAAGTAAAATTTTGCTGAGGATAATCCAAAAATGGTTGTAGCAGTACATTGACAGAAATTCAAGCTGGATTCAGAAGAGGACATGGAATGAGGGCTATCATTGCTGATCTCAAATGGATCTTGGCTGAGTGCAAAGAATACCAGAAAGATGTTTACCTATATATTATTGACTATGCAAAGGTATCTGACTGTGTGAATCATAACAAATCATGGATAACACTGCAAAGATTGGGAATTCCAGAACACTTACTTGTGCTCATCAGGAACTTGTACATTGACCAAGAGATATTTGTTCAAACAGAACAAGGAGATGTTGCATAGTTTAAAATCAGGTAAAGTGTGTGTCAGGGTTGTATCCTTTCATTATACTTATTCAATCTGTATGCTAAGCAAATAATCCAAGAAACTGGAATATATGAAGAAGTACATGACATTAGAATTGGAGGAAGACTCATTAACGACCTGAAATATGCAGATGACACAACCTTGCTTGCTCAAAGTCGAGACGACTTGAAGCACTTACTAATGAAGATCAACAACTGCAGCCTTCAGTATGGATCACACTTCAATGTAAAGAGGATATAAATCCTCACAAGTGTACCAATAAGAAACATCATGATAAATGGAGAAAAGATTGACGTTGCCAAGGATTTCATTTTACTTGAATCTACAATCAACACTCATGGAAGCAGCAGTCAAGAAATCAAATGAGTTAATGCACTGGGAAAATCTCCTGCAAAAGACCTCTTTAAAATGTTAAAGAACATAGATGTCATTTTAAAGACCAAGGTGTGCCTAACCCAGGCCATGGAATTTTTAATAACCTCATATACATGTGAGAGCTGGACAACAAATATGGAAGACCACAGAAGAATTAATCCATTTGAATTGTGGTGCTGGCAAAGAATATTGAATGTACTATGGACTGCTAGAAGATCAAACAAATGGGTCATGGAGGAAGTACAACTAGAATGTTCCTTAGATGTAAGATGGTCAGAGTTAACCTCTCATACTTTGCTCATGTTGTCATAAGGGACCAATCCCCGAGAAGGATATCATGCTTCATAAACTAAAGGATAAGCGAAAAAGGAGAAGACGCTCAACAAGATGGATCAGCACACAGGCTGTGACAATGGGCTCAAGCATGGCAACAACTGTGAGGCTGACACAGGACTGAGCAGTGGTCTGTTCTGTTGCAGATAGAGTCGCTATGAGTCGGAATTGATTTGATGGCACATAACGACAACAGCAATAGGACAAGAGTCTCTATTAGACGGTAGTCCCCTGACAGGATGAAACTGGGAAAGAGGTTGATATTCGAGAAGGCAGAGAATGTGCTACTAGATAGGAAGACATAAAATCAAGAACATAAGTAAAGGGATAAGTGTGAGAAAGAGAAGAGACATGCACATAATCTATCTCTACCTTTGAGATACAGGCGGTGGTGGTGAGGATCCCTTCAAATAAAGATAATGCTAAAGTGTTTATAAATCAGAATGCTTAGTGAGAGGAGGTCAGAAGGGAGGTGGAGGGAGCTAAATTAAGATCAAAGAAAAGAATGTCTATGCTCCACAAAAAATTTAGCAAAAAGTCTATGACAGAGATATCCGTGGAGAGAGCATATTGTGACTAACGAAGCCTGTAGCCTTGATCAAATTAACCAGCTATATAAGAATTTGAAATTAGCTCTTAATCATCTGCTGGATTCAAAATAAAGCAAATTCAACAGGCAAAGAAAAAAAAAGTCTCTTTATTGGAAAATAGCCTTTAGGAGAAAACATTCTGCTGCATTTGATCATAAAAAGAAGAAAGATAAAGAAACTCTATAAGGACTTCGACATGAACACCACAGAGAAAAACGAATGTTATGGACTGAATTGTGCCCTAAGCCCTGCTCCAAATTATGTGTCAACTTGGTCAGGCAATGATTCTTGGTAATAAGTAATTATCCTCCCTTTGTGATCTGATGCAATTATCCTGTGTTGTAAATCATCCTATCTATGATGTTAATGTGGCAGGATTAGAGGAAAGCATATTAATGAGGCAGGATACAATCTACAGGATTAAGATGTATCTCCAGTCAATCCCTTTTGAGATATTAAAAAGATTAACAAGCAAGCAGAGATCAGAGGGACCTGACTACCAGCAAGAAAGAAGAGCCAGGAGCACAGCACATCTTTTGGACCTAATCCCTGTGCTGATAACCTTGAAGATTCCAGGGAAGACTGATGCCAAGACACATGGAGATTGCTACATGGAGATCCTGAAAGGGGACAAGGACCTTCTTGGAGCACCAACAGAGAGAAAGCCTTCTAGAGCTGTTCTGACTTTGGACTTAAAGTCTTTTAAACTGTGAGAGAATAAAGTTCAGTTTGTTAAAGCCATCCATTTGTGGTATTTCTCTTACAGCAGCATTAGATATTTAAGACAATGAGAAAGCCAAAAGAATTTCAATTAAAATCAGAATGTTGACTCTTATAGTGTTATTTTTCAGAGACAACAGAACAATATTTGTTTTGAAAAATGGGGGCTTACACTAAATGGCTAGAGGAAGGGAGTGAGAAGAAGTCAGATTTGAAATATATTTTAAAGGCAGAACAGATGTTAAAAATGTATACAATTAAATGGACTATATACAAAGTATAAAATTTTAACAGATGTCATCCTCTCTGAATGATAGGATTAAATATACTTCCTTTTCTCTTTTATATTTTGTGGAGGAGTAATTCTAAAAAGAAGGCAATTCTTGATATAAAAAAAATTAATATTGAAATGCACTCTTCCCTAGAGACCACTGTCGAACCATTTTCCTTATAGTTCACTTCAGTGTTTCACAATCTTTTTTCACTATTGGCCTTACTCTAAGGAGAAAATCAATTTAAATTAATCAATTAACCTTAATTTACACTTAATTTCTCCCCAATAAGAGAAATGAAATGCTAAAGATTAAGATTTTGTAGAGAAGTTTAGTTTGGAGGCCACAAGCACTATAACAACTAGATTGTTTTACCACTCCTCCCTCCAAAACAATAGCTGTCCTCTTGGGAATTAACTGAAATTAGCATCACTCCTGTTGAGAGTACATGATTTATTGGTATTTTGAAAATACTATCAGAAATATGCCTTTTGATCTTTGAACTACTAGTGAAATGAGGTGTAGTATGTATTATAGAATCCTTAAAACACCATTCCCTTGGCTTTCCTCACCATGTTTTCTTTGGTTTCATCCTCCTTTTGGGATACTCCTTCTCCTCTATTACAGTGTTTGCGAAACTCACTGACAGCAAAATGTTTTTGAATACACCTTCCAACATATGTTTATTTATTAATGATATATAAGTACTACTATACTAATAAAATATATACAATATAAAATATAAAAACATATAATAAATTATAAGTTTACTTTTGTATACAAATACAAAGGAAGAAATCATAACTATCTTTTTCCACCTCAAAATATATGTGCCACTTTGGAAAACTGGCTTCTATATGAATTTTTTAAGTTGTAGTATCCTGAGGATTTGTCTAGGTACATTCCTTTCACTCTATAGGCAACCTTGTTAATCATCATGGCTTAAATTGTCATCTATGAACTGATGTCTCCCAAATGTATGTCCCTAGCCCAGACACTGTAACTGCCTGACAACTTCACTTGTATGTCACAACTTCACTTGTATGGCACCTGAGAGTCAGCATGTCCCAAATAGTCCTTCTCATCTTTCCTCTTAAACATGATTTTCAATTTATCCTCTGAAATGGACATCACTACTCTCCAGTAAGAAGCCTTGTCAGACCAAACCCTAGTGTCACACTCCCCTTCTCTTCCACCTCACCACTACTAATCTGTCACTATGGCTTGTTAGTTTTACCTCCCGAGTACTTCTCTAATCAGTCCACATCTTTCCCTTTCCATTACCATCAACCTAAACATCTTCTTTATCTCTTTCTGAATTACTCAACAGTCTAGCTTCCTCTAGACGAGTTGTTGTCAGGTGCCATCAAGTCGGCTCTGACTCATAATGACCCTATGTACAACAGAATGAAACATTGCCCGGTCCTCTGCCAGCCTCATAATCTTGCTATACCTGAGCCCATCATTGCACTGTGTCAATCCATCTCGTTGAGGGCCTTCCCCTTTTTTGCTGACCTTCCACTTTACCAAGCATGATATCCTTTTCCAGGGAATGGTTCCTTCAGACAACATGACCAAAGTAAGTGAGATGAAGTCTGGCCATTCTTGCTTCCAAGGAGCATTCTGGCTGCACTTCTTCCAGGACAGATTTGTTAGTTCTTCTGGTAGTCCATGATACTTCCAGTATTCTTCGCCAGCACCACAACTCAAAAGCATCAACTCTTCTTCGGTCTTCCTTCGCTCTCTAGACTGTATTCCTCTAAGCTACAGCCCACAGTGCAGTTAAGGTCATCATTAGAAAACACAAGTATGATCATACCAATCGTGCTAGAGATGAAGTTCAAAACCCTTAATGTGTTGTATAAAATTTGTCTGTTCTCTCTAGCTCCATCTTGTGCTGCTCTTCCACCTCCACAATGGACTTCTGCTTCTCAAAATTGTAATGTTCCTTCCTTGTTACAAACTTCTTTTTACACACTTCTTCCTTTTCACCAAACTAATTCCACTATCATGCATAGCTCAGGTTTTTAAAAGTCACTTCATGAGGTCATCATATTATTACGTATTTTCATATACCCTGCAAGTTTTTGTAAACTATCACTATTAAATTAATCATATATATAATTATTTGCCTAATATCTATTTTTAGATAGATGGTACCCACACCTGCTCTGTTCATTTCTCTATCTCCCTATGCCTAACACAGTGCCTAGAATATGGAATATAGTAGCACTGAAAAAAACATCCATAGTACAAGAATTTAGGTATACTCCATTTTTTTCATATTATGAAATGTTTTACTATAATTTTAACTCAAATTAATTATTTTGCTTATAAATATATGTTGTGCATATAAAACTGTTTTAGGAGCTAGTGAGAATATAATTAGCATTTCATTTCTTTTTAATTTGAGGGAATAATGAGGTTGAATAAAAGATACATTTTTCCTATAGATGAATGACATCTTAAGGAATCCCCTCAATGCAAAAATCTATTTTTATGGAAAAAGCATCTAAAATAATAACTAAAACATCATCTGAAAATTGATTGTAGAGAAAATAAGCCATAAACAGCTTTACTAGAGTTTTTAAAATCGTGTGTGCTTAAAAATTTTATCACAGTCTAAGTTTGTTTACTATGTCTTACAAACGTGTTTTTCTCCATAAGAGAATATCCACTTTGTCATGGATTTTAGGAAGTGTATCATTTAGTTGAATTTATCTTTATAGCCTATTGTACAGGATTAAGGGTTTCTGTTAGGCATCCTTTACCAGTTTAAGGAGGTTCCCTTTTATGCCAGTTTGCTAGAACTTTTATCCTGCTTAATTTTGTCAAATATTGTTTCTGTATCTATTGAGACAGTTATATCATTTTTACAAAACACTGGACTTGCTGTGCTAATATTTTAAGACTTTTCCATATATGTTTCCTTCACATAACTGAACTGTAATTTTCCTTTCTTATAATCCTCTCTGGTTTTGGTAGAGAAATCATACTAGTCTAACAGAATGAGTAAGGAGTTTTCTCTCTTTACCTCTTCTTTGAAACAATGGCATACTATCTACTACGCAAAGCATTGTTTCACCTCCTACTTTGGCGAGTAGCGATTGCGATCTTAAAAGCTTGCAAGTGGCCATCTAGATGCAATGATGGATCTCTCCTCGTCCAAAGCAAAGAAGAATGAAGAAAACCAAAAATACATGGATACAATCAGTCCTAGCGACTGGTACACCATCCAATCTGCAGTCTATACGACTATGAGACCAGAAGAACTAGATGGTGCCTGGCTACCAATGTCAACCACTTGGAAGGAGATCTATGTAGGAGATCCTGGATAGACAGGGAGAACAATGTGGAATAAAACTCAAAATCATTTGGAAAAAAAAAAAGAGGACCAGGTTTGCTGGTCTGATAGAGCCTGGTGGAACCACTGAGACAATGGCCCCTAGCTGCCCTTCAGGTCTGGAATTGAACCCACACCTGTGGCTTCCAGCCAAGCAAAAGACAGGCATATGAGTTGAACATTTACCTGTGGTAGCTACACTCCTTGAGGAGAACAATCATGGGAGAAAGAAGGGCTAATGATGCACCGGGAGACAGCTCAGGGGGCAAGAGGGCATGGAGGGATGGACACAGGGAAGAGGTAATTATCGGGAGGAAGTGGGAGGGGAGCTGTTGCATTGTGGTAAATTGTGGTCAATGTCAGGAGACAAAGTGTATGTGAACTGCTGTATGGAAAGTGAATTTTCTCTGTAAATCTTCACCCAGATCACAATATAAATAAATAGATAGATAGATAGATAAATAAAAGAATGGCATGATATCAACAGATGAATGGATAACCAAACTACGGTACATTTGCACAGTGGAATATCATGCTAAAAGAATAACGAAGAATACATAAATCATCTCACAACGTGGATGAATTTGGAGGACATTCTGCTGAGTGAAATAAGTCAATTACAGAAGGACAAATACTGTATGAGCCCATTATTGTAAAAAGTGAAGAAAGGTTTACTTAGGGAAGGAAACTGACTTTGTAGGTTACTGGGGTTGGGAGGGAAGAGGAAGGAAAATCTTGGACTAGTTGGGGGTCACATATTGATTTGGGTGAGGTGAGGGACAGTATAGAAAGAGTCTTTGACCAACATGATGACACTGGGGAAAGGAAGGACACTCAAACATGCACATAAGACAGACAATAGAGGCAAATAATAGTATACGCACAATACTGCATTACCTGTAACACCAAACACCAGGCTACAGATAAATGCATAATCTAGTGAGAAGATCAGGTGGGGGCTGGCGAGCAGGAATGTACCCTAGACCAAGGATAGATTTAGCTGAAGATAATCTTACATATGCACTTGTCCTACAAAACTAGCCACACACATTACAGAAGCAACAGAAGACAGTAACCTCTGTCTTCTGGAGTAAACTCTCAGAGACAACCATACACCTTGGAAGAGAGAATCACTGGGCCTGCTGACTCGGAACCATAGTCCTGTGGGACGCCAAGCTCAACTGGTACAACATAATACACAAAAATCTTGTTCTACAAACTACTTTGGTGACTATTGACTGGAGTCTTAAAAGCTTTTGAATCGCCATCTAAGATGTAAATATTGGTCTCCTCTCACCTGAAGCAAAGAAGAGTGAAGAAAATCAAGGCATCTGGAAACAATTAGTCCAAGGATATGATGGACCTTGAGACCAGAAGAACTAGGTAGTGCCCAGCTACCCATGTCAACCACTTGGAAAGGGATCAGACCTGGAGATCATGGACAGAGCAGGAGGAAAATGTGAAACAAAATCCAAAAACACAAAAATGACCAGAATTACTGGTTGGATAGAGTCTGGTGGAACCCCCAAGACTATGGCCCTGGGTTACCCTTTGGGCCTAGAACTGGACTCACTCCTATGGACTGGCTCTCAGCCCAACAGCTGTTGTTGTTGTTATGTGCCATCGAGTCAGCCCCGGCTCATAGCAACCCCTCCTTGGGTTTCCAAGGCAGTATCACTACAAAAGTAGGATTGCCCAATCTTCCTTCTGAGGAGTGGCTGGTGGGTTTGACCCGCCAGCCTTCTGGTTAGCAGTCAAGTGCCTGAGGCACTATGCTACCAGAGAAAGACCTAAATGCAGAACACCTATCCCAAGGTGATGCACCCACCTTCTCTAGGAAGATATACCCCTTAGAGCAATCGGCCATGTGATACCAGGGACAGAATTCACATAGAGGGAAAGCTGGACAGAGAGGAGTGCATAGTTAAGAAGGGGACAGAGAGGGGGTAGTCACAGGGACAGGAAGGGAGGAGAGTTTGTTATGGTCAGGGATGGTAACTGAGGTGTGAAATCAAATGCACATGAACTGTTGAATGTAAAACAAATTTTGCTCTGTAAATTTGCACCCAAAGCACAGCAAAATAAAAAGAAAGAAAGAATAGCATATGATCCCTGAATTTTTGGTTGAACTTGCTTCTAATACCATCTGGGCCTATTAGTTTCTTGGTATGAAGACTTTAAACTATTGAATCAATTTCTTTAAAGGTTATGGGACTATGGATGGCTTCTAATTTTACTGGAACATTCTGGAAAGTTGTATTTTTTTCTAGAAAGGTGTCCATTTTGATCTGTTTTAAAATTAGTTGGCACTAACTTTTCCCTAGTACCCTTTTCTTTAGATATAATGTTAAACTTAGAGAGAGGTTGCAAGAGTTGCACAAAAAAATGCCATACACTACAACATACGCACTCAGATTCTTCACTTGTTAAAATTAAGCCATATTTTCATTTTCCTTCTCTCTCTCTGAACCTTTTTAGAGTAAGTTGTACATATGTTTTCATTCCTTTTGGATGAATACCTAAGGACTGGATAGCTGAGTCATATAGAAGGTGTATGTTTAACATTTTAAAGGACTGTCAACCTGTTTTCCACGATGGTTTTTACAATTTTTCATTTTCTATGAGCAGTGTACCGGGAGAGAGACTGGGAAATCTACTTCTGTAAAGATTTACCACCTCAGAAACACAAAAGGGGGTTGCTATGAGTCGAAATTGACTCAATGACAGTGAAGGTTTTTTTTTTTTTTTTTTTTAAATGAGCTGTGTATGAGAGTTTCAGTTGCTCCATAACTTAGTATGGTCAGTTTTATAAATTTTAGACATGTTCTTCTTTGATATCTATGAAATACATGTTCAAATCTTTTGTCTAATTTTTAAATTTTGTTTTTGTTTTTGTTTTCTTATTGAGTTCTGATAGTTCTTTTTATGTTCTTGATAGGAGTCCTTTATGAGATATGTGACTTACAAATATTTTCTCCCAGTCTGTGGCTTGTCTTTGCATTCTGCTAACAGAGTATTTCACAGATCAAGAGTTACCAATTTTCCGAAAGTTCAAATTACCAATTTTTCTCTTTATGGATCATGCTTTTGGTGTTCCATCTAAGAGATCTTTGTCTACCACAAGGTCACAAAGATTTTCTCCCATGTTTTCTTCTGGAAGTTTTAAAATTCTAGGTTTTATATTATTTTGAGTGATTTTTTTAAAAAAATATAGTACAAAATATGGGTCATAGCTTTTTTTTTTTTTTTTGCATTTGGATATCTAATTGTTCTAGCACTGTTTGTTGGAAAAAAATCTATCATGGTGCTACTGATTAGCCTGTAAAACAATTTTTTGAAAATTACTTGTCCTTATATGTGTATGTATATTTCTGGAATCTCTGTTATACTCCACTGATCTATGTGTCTAACTTTTTACTGACTCCACAGTCTTGAAAATTGCAACTTCATGTCTTGAATTCAGGTAATACTAGTCTTTCAATTTTTGTTTTCTTTTTTTCACTAGGAATGGATATTGAAGTCTGTCAAATGCTTTTCCTTCATCTATTCAGATGATCATATGGTTTTCCTTTTTTAGTTTGTTACCTTTCCTTTTATATTATTTTAATATAATATTAAAGCCTCATTATATCTTCATAAAGGAGCAATGGTGGCATAGTGGGTAAGACATTCAGTTGCTACTCAGAAAGTCAGTGGTTCAAACCCACCAGCTACTAAGTGGGAGGCAAATGAGGCAATTTACTTCTATAAAGATTTACCATCTTGGAAACCCAATGGGGGCTCGTTACAAGTTGGAATCATCTCAATGGCAGTGGGTTTATTATTATTATTTTTTATACTGCATTGTGGATAATTTCATCAATTCTATCTGCCAAGTCTCAAATTCTCTTTTTAGCTTTATGTAATCTTCTGTTTCACCTATCTGCTGACTTTTTTTTATTTCAATAAATTTATTTTTAATTTCTAAAGTGTCTATAAGGTTCCTTTTAAGATCTTCTTGATCTTTTTTATATAGTCATTTGTTTCTCATTTATTTTTATCCCATTCTTTTAAAAAATATTTCAGGTATAGGTATTTTAGATCATTATCATCAGATTCTAATATCTGAAGTCCATAAAGTCCTTTAGTCTCTAATATATCATATTTCTAATATCTGAAGTCCATAGAGCCCTTTAGAAATTCTTTAGAAGTCTAAAATCTGTTTTGCTCTATTTTTTTTCTGATTCTCACTCATAGTTTCCAGTTTATTTATAAAACAGGTGATTTTTTTTTTTTTTTTTTTACTGCAAGCTCTTATTTAGCTGACCTTAATATGTAGAGAAATTTGATGGCTAAAATTAGCAATGCTTTCCTGTGGAGAGGATCTGCATTTACTTTTCCTAGGAGTGAGGCATCATTACCAATCCAGGACCAAGTCAACCACCTGCATGGATCTCAGGTCACAAGGTTACTGGGTTCACTCTTTCATCTCCCTAGGGTCCACGTCTAGAGTGCTGATCTTATCATTGGTACAGACAACTGACTCCAGTGCAATCCCAGCTTTTCAAGTCACTTCTAGCTCACAAATCTCTACGACAGTTTCAACTCTTTTGTCTGTGTATATAATGCTTAGAGACCCTCTTGAGTTTTGCAGGTCTGACAGTACATAAAAAATGAGGTTTTAAATATTTATCCAGAATTTATTCATACTGTTGTTGGTTGGAGTGTCCTTGATAATATCTGGAATACCAAACTAGTAAAATTCAACCCCTCTAACTATTACAGATGAGAATATTACTGATGTAATTGTAAATTTAACTGGCTCACCACCTAAAACACTACAGATAATGAGTTAAGCATCTTTCTAATAACATTAAAAAGGCTTCATATTTGGGTGCCCTAAAATTTTTCTGAGTAGTCTTCAATACCATTATCAAATCATATGATATGTTTAAAGGGCAAAAAAAGACACATTCTTTTTCACAGTCAGAATTCTCATTAGTATTATAGCTGCTCAAAATGCTGAACACATTCAAAATTTAGCTTAATGCATCCTACACACATGATTACAAGATTCTGTTCGATGATAAAAATTGCTGGCTTAGGAATTAAAGTACCATATCTACACTCCCACATACAGCTAAACTGGCTTAATTCCACAGATGAGAATCGACAACCTGTTTTCCACTATGTGGATCCTGAACAGTCAATAATTTGTTGCAGTCATTTTCAAGCAAAGTGTTATATACAGTATTGATTATTATATAATGATAATAGAACTCTTAACTGGTTTTGAAAGAAACAAAAATGGACATTTTAAAGTCTAAAATCTGCTTAATATTCTCCTTTGAAAATGAGATGATTTATCCATTATTCAGAAAATACAATATAGAAGACAAAAGAATACTCATCCCTGAAATACTATGGATAGTTAATATGAATTCATAAGTAGGGATGTCTTTTCAAATTACACTGTGAACTGAAAATTACAGGCTAATTTTACATTACAAGTTAGCCAGGGCATTCATTAAATTTAGCAGAAGCAGAATTAGTGATCTCAATTAAGAATAGCATAGAGAAAAATCTGAACAAAAAAATACATTCAAAAGACTCTATTTAAATAAAATATTCCTAAGATTTGTTACACCTGATAGGATTGTTGGTCCAGTTTGATTTTATAGGCAATTCATTTATGCCTTTTTTAAGCTTTGATATATTCTTCACAATGTGATGAACATCTTTTTCAAAAACCTTTTCAACTAATGGGAGGGAACTCTGGGGGTGTAGTGCCTAAGGCATTTAACTGTTAACCAGAAGGCTGGTGGTTCAAACCCACAAGCCACTCCTTGGAAGGAAGGTTGGGCAATCTACTTCTGTAGTGATACCCTCAGAAACCCAAGGAGGGGTTGCTATGAGTCGGATCTGACTCAACAGCAGTGGGTTTAGTTTTGTTTTTTCTCAACTAATAAAGCATTACAGAAACAATCATTAGGGAGAATTTTTTTCTTCTCTTGAAGGTTCCTGAGATAAAGCTCTCCATACTGCTACGAACTGGAATCAAATATCTTAGCAAACAACAAGGCAAAATTGGCAATATTAACCTGAAAATAAAGTTTTTAAAGTAAATCTAAATGTTTACACTTTGCCCAATAAAAGCATATAAAAGATTTGATAATTTTTATAACACTTCACAGAAGAGATCTAAAGAAAATTATTTTCACTATCTTTATAGCTGTAAAATTACCAAATGTTACATCATAAACTCATGATTCTTTAGTAAAGGGAGAAATACAGTCTTCACACATTCAGAGTAAATTCTTGATGTGTGTGTCTTTATGGAATGGACTGCACCCACTCACGGCCACTCCAGTATCTCAGAGTGGATCTGTGCTCAGGGGCTTTTCAACAGCTATGACCTTTTGGCAGCAGACTGCCAAGCCTTTCTCACAAGCCATCTGTGAGTGAATATGAACCACCAGCCTTTTGGTTACTAGCGGAGCATTTAACCACTTGAGCCACCCAGGGACTCCTGCCTCTTTCTGTCTCTCTGTCTCTGTCTCGTTTCTGTCTCTCTCTCTCCACACACATACATCAGGTACACCTCGGAGATAACTGTAGGTTTGGTTCCAGTCCATCACAATAAAGCAAATATCACAACAAAGCAAGCAACACCATTTTTTTCTTTAATTTCCCAGTCATATAAAGGTTATGTTTACACTATACTGTAGTCTATCAAGTATTGTGAGAATTACCAAAGCGTGACACAGAGACATGAAATGAGCACATACTACTGGAAAAATGGCTCTGACAGACGTGTTCAATGCAGGCTTGCCACAAACCTTCAATCTGCACAAAACATAGTATCTGCGAAGTACCATAAATTGAGGTATGCCTGTACAGATACTGCAAAGAAAATTTACAGTTGTCAGGAAATATACTTCCCAATTATCATTTGACATATAGTGTCTCTGCAAGTAAGGAACATGACTAATGCTGGCTTATGGAAATAGATGAAAGTATTTTCATTTAAACATTTAAACATACCTGAACTATTTCTTCAATGAAACAAATGTGAGAAACGGGATCTCTTTTCTTGGCTAATACTTTTTGTAGATGTTGTACCTAAAAAAAATAGGAGGAGGGGGATATATATAATTGGGTATTTTCAATTGAAACAAATGAAAAGCTTAGGTACTAGGAAAGTAAGGAAAGGGAAATAGAATTTTGCTAGAGTCTTTAAATACGTTGTAATCAGCTAACATAGATATTTTAAGTGTCCAAAGATTTGAAACAATCTGTACAAGATCAGACAACTTGGAATAATCAAGATCTACCATAATTTAAATTCTTTCCCCTCCCTAGGCTACTTACCTGTCCACACACAGTGCAGATGTGATCCATAAGTTTCTCCATGTTGGTCCAGAGAGAAGCACGAAAAGCTGCGGTATTTCCTGGGGTTGGCATCGTAGATCTCCCAGGACCCCCTGCATATGAGTGATGGAGATGAGAAAATGTTCTAAATATAACAAAATATATCTTATTATACAAAGTATATACGTGCTAAACAAAATGAGAACTTCTTTCAAGAAATAATTTATTATATCAAAAAAGAATCCCACTTTTTGTGCTTAAGAAAAGGGCAATAAGAACACACATACATATACACAAATCCAAAAACAATAAATAGAAATTTAGGAGAACAGATTCCTAAAAAGGGGGAACAGTAGCAAAGCAAAAGGAATAAGGACAGAAAACATGGGGCTTCAGGTGCTTTGCTAAACTTTTTCATATAGTTTTGGCTTATAGTCCATATAAGTGTTTTAAGTAATACAAAACGAACATTAAATTTAAAAAGAATTTTTTTATAAAAGTTAACCCTAAAACTGAATTCAAAAACAAAAGGAAATGAACTTAACTGAATATCATATTGACAATGCCTAAGGTACCTGACTGCTAACCAGAAGCTGGAGGTTCAAACCCACCAGCCACTCCTCGGAAGGAAGATGGGGCAATCTATTTCCATAGTGATACTGCCTCGGCAACCCAAGGAGGGGTCGCTATGAGTCGGGGCTGACTTGACGGCACATAATAACAACAAAAACAATACAATCATATCAAAAAAACAATTCAAGTAATCTTAAATCACAGAACCATGACCGATTCACTTTTAGTGAGATACATTTTGTAGACAAAAAGAATTACAAAGAAATAGTGAATTTTACTTAAAAAATTTGTTGCTGAAAATAGTGTTGATGTAGTAAGTCTGAAACTCGTTTAGTTGTCTTGTGTTGTTGTTGTTGTTATGTGCCATCGAGTTGGACCTGACTCATAGCGACCCCTCCTTGGGTTTCTGAGGCAGCATCACTACAGAAGTAGATTGCCCCGTCTTCCTTCCGAGGAGTGGCTGGTGGGTTTGAACCACCAGCCTTCTAGTTAGCAGTCAAGTGCCTTAGGCACTACACTACCAGAGCTCCTAGTTGTCTTGTAGGCTACAGCAAATGAAAGCTCACACTGTGAGTGGAACAAAGATTCAAATATGTACTGGGAATTAGAGTATTTCCCGGCTTTGTCCACTGAGAGGGCAGAGAGACAATGACTCCTTACTAGAAATGAGCATCCATAGTGCCCACATTTTGATTTCTAAGCACCACTTCCCAAAAAAAGAAACCAGGGCTCACTAGACAAAAGAGTGATTCCTGATCTGGAGCAGTGAAAATACAAGACTAACCTGGTACACACTGTACCAGGGAGCAAAGTGCTCAAAGGCAAATGGAGATTTTGTCAAAAGGATACTGGAGCTAGCTGGAAGGGGCTTCCATAAAACAAATGTGGGGTAATATGGCTATCTAAAGGAGCCTTTAAAATACATTTTCCAAGTTACTTGCATTGTTGGCAAAGACTAGTAAGGGAAGGCATACAAGGAATAGAGAAATAATACTGTAACAATATGCAATTATTTCTTAAGTTATATAAAGAACAAACTCAACAACGAGGAAAAGATACGTAGGGACTTTTTGAAAATAATAAAATAGTAATCACATTCAGGGAACATGTAGCAATGGCTTATTTTATCAAGAATTATGGGACTCATTAATCCATTCATTTTTTAAATAAATACAAGCAGAACCGTAAGAAGGCATTACTATCTGCTTGTGTTTACTTGAGAGAAACTGGGAACAGAGAAGAGGTCCCAGTCACCAGGTCCACTTGTTTGGGAGACCTAAGTTTTCTTACTGCAGAACAACAGAAATATTTTTATCCTCTTAAGCTAAACACAACTTGTGGAAGATACAAATTTGACAGAGATTTTGAACTAGCTGAATATAGAACAGGTGTATAAAGGAAGAGGAGGAAGAATAATTAAAACAAAAACTGATGTCATTATAGTCAGCTTTAAAAGACTCAAAAAACAAAATAAATGGTGTCATAAACTAATTTTTATTAAAGTAATAGAAGAAAATAAAGTTCCTCAAAGAAATAATACTTGAGAGTGACTTCTAGTTAAGGATGGTAAAGGCATTTTCCTACTCTCTTGTTTTGAAAGCCAATTAAAATAAGAAAAACGAAAAGTAGATAAAAAATGCCAACTTCAGTGAAACAAGGGAACAGCTAAAATACCAAGCTTGAGATGATAAAGCATGTGCTCCAAATGCTGCAGCTAAATCAAAATGAAGAAGGAACCAGACAGCTGACATCTTAGAACACTGTTGTTATAGTCAGTGGTGTTTCCATTCAGAAATGACAACTAACAGACAATAAGGACAGGGAAGATGGCGAGAAGGTAAATGTGCTAATTTCCCACTTTCAGTGGCAGAGAAACAAGAGATTTAATAAATATTAAAATATAAAGAATTACTTCAGTTTCTGAATGTTTTTCATAACCTAATTTGTTGTTGTTGTTATGTGCCATCGAGTCGGCCCCGACTCATAGCGACCCCTCCTTGGGTTTCCGAGGCGGTATCACTACGGAAGTAGGATTGCCCAACCTTCCTTCCGAGGAGTGGCTGGTGGGTTTGAACCGCCAGCCGTCTGGTTAGCAGGCAAGTGTCTTAGCCACTATGCTACCAGAGCTCCCAACCTAATTTGTTACAAATTTTAATTTCATATAAACTTCTAAGTATTATGTTGAGCTAAAGTAAGACTTTTTTTATTTTATTAAGTATATATTTAAAATGAGTATGGTTAAACTATAGTGCTTAGGGTTACACACCTGGGTGATGAAATTATAAAAAGAAAACACAAGGAAGTGATTAATATAAATGTTAGGATAATGGTTACTTATGACAGGAAGGAGGAGGTTATGTTTAATATCCAAAACCCAAAACACCAAACTCACTGCCGTCCAGTCGGATCCGACTCCTAATGACCCCCCCCTTGGGTTTCCAAGGCGGTATCACTACAGAAGTAGATTGCCCCACCTTCCTTCCGAGGAGTGGCTGGTGGGTTTGAACCCCCAGCCTTCTGTTTAGTAGTCAAATACCTTAGGCACTACGCCACCAGAGTCCCCTATGTTTAGTATGGAATACATAAAAAGGAATCTGGAATAACTGGCAAAGTTGGCCTGGGTAGTGTTCCCCTTATAATAATAAACAAAGTTACATGTTTTACTTACATTTTATATAAATGAGCTTTACTTTACAGTAAAAATGACTTATTTTTAAAAAGCATGGATCTTAAAATTCCATGTTCATCTATCTACGTATCTATCCATTTACTCTTCTATCAAGGTATAATGCGTAAAGAAACATGAATTTATGTTCATTGTAGAGTAAAAACCATAGTATTTGAATTGATGAAACGTGAATCTTCTATTTTGTTCACTTTCCCTCATCATCTCCATCAACAGCAGCAGCATAGTCTCTCTTCATTGCTTGATGTTCTTTTTACAATGTAATAATAAATTAAAAAAAAAAAAAAACCACTACCATCGAGTAGGATCTGACACATAGCAATCCCTCCTTGGGTTTTCGAGGTGGTATCAATATGGAAGTAGATTGCCCAACCTTCCTTCTGAGGAGTGGCTGGTGGGTTAAAACTGCAAGCCTTCTGGTTAGCAGTCAAATGCCTTAGGTACTATGCCACCATTATAATGTAACAGAAAACAATATAATGAATACCTACTACCAAACTTAAGAAATAGAACATCAAAAAAAGCAAAGTTTCCAGTATACCCCTCCCTTCCTTGCCCCATTTTCCTCTCTCTCTCACAACAAATAAAGGGGCTCTGGTGGCACAGTCATTAAGTACTCAGCTACCAACCAAAAGGTTGGTGGTTTGAACCCACCAGCTGTGCCATGAAAGAAAGATGAGGCAGTCTGTTTCTGTGAAGATTTACAGCCTTGGAAACCTTGTAGGGCAGTTCTATTCTGTCCTACAGGGTCACTATCAGTTGGAATCGACTCAAGGCAGTAGGTTTTGGTTTTGGTCTCCCCAGAGCTAAAGGTATCTTAAATTTGGTGATTATTATTCCAATGTATGTATTTATACCTTCAGTATGTATGTATGTATGCAAATCAATAAACAGTACAGTCTGTCACGTTCACAGGCTTTATACGTAGTATACTGTATATACCTTTCTGTAACTTGCTTTTTTATGTAATGTTTTTGAGAATTACCTGCTGATATATCTGTTCACTTAAATGCTATGAAGTAGCCTACTTAATAATAACAATAAAGTTTATCTATCCAGTGTTCTATTCGAGGACAAGTTGTTCTCACTTTTTCACTATTATAAACAGTAACATACTAAAAATTCTTATACATCATGCCAGAGATTCTGATAAGAGAAATTATAAGATCATTATATATATAAAATTTTTAACTTTAGGAATAAATTTACAATACTAAGTGGTCGAACCAATTTATTCTCCCACCATCAGTGCACAAGGTTTTGTTCTCATCTAAAACTTAGTTCTGTCTTGTTGTTGGGTGCCATTAAGTTGGTTCTCTTAGACCCTATACACAGCACACTGAAACACCGCCTGGTCCTGCGTGTTGGGTGCCACTGAGTTGGTTCTCTTAGCGACCCTGTGTACAGCACACTGAAACATCGCCTGGTCCTGTATGTTAGGTGCCACTGAGTTGGTTCTCTTAGACCCTGGTACAGCACACTGAAACACCGCCTGGTCCTGTACATTAGGTGCCATGGAGTTGGTTCTCTTAGACCCTGGGTACAGCACACTGAAACACCACCTGGTCCATGTTTTAGGTGCCATGGAGTTGGTTCTCTTAGACCCTGGGTACAGCACACTGAAACACCGCCTGGTCCGTGTGTTAGGTGCCATGGAGTTGGTTCTCTTAGACCCTGGGAACAGCACACTGAAACACCGTCTGGTCCTGTATGTTAGGTGCCACTCAGTTGGTTCTCTTAGACCCTGGTAAGCACACTGAAACACTGCCTGGTCCGTGTGTTAGGTGCCACTGAGTTGGTTCTCTTAGACCCTGGGTACAGCACACTGAAACACCGCCTGGTCCGTGTGTTAGGTGCCACTCAGTTGGTTCTCTTAGACCCTGGGTAAGCACACTGAAACACCGCCTGGTCCTGTATGTTAGGTGCCACTCAGTTGGTT
>NW_006921594.1:12457372-12485028 GCF_000298275.1 Orycteropus afer afer | reverse complement strand
ACCCTGGGTACAGCACACTGAAACACCGCCTGGTCCGTGTGTTAGGTGCTACTCAGTTGGTTCTCTTAGACCCTGGGTACAGCACACTGAAACACCGTCTGGTCCTGCACCATCCTCACAGCTGCTGCTGTGTTTGAACCTACTGCTGTGGCCACTGTGTCAGTCCATTTCATTGAGGCTCTTTCCCCTTTTTGCTGACCCTCTACTTTACCAAGCATGATATCCTTCTCCAGAGACTGCTTCTTCCTGATAACATATTCCTACTAAGTGAGATAAAGTCTCACATCCTCCCTTCTAAGGAGCATTCTTGGCTGTACATCTTCCTAGACAGATTTGTTCGTTCTTCTGGCAGATTATGGAATATTCAATATTCTTCACCACAATTCAAATACATCAGTTCTTCTTTGGTCTTTCCTATTCATTGTCCAGCTTTTGCATACATATGAGGTGACTGAAAACACCATGGCTTGGGTCAGACATACCTTAGTCCTCAAAGACTAAGACATCTTTACTTTATAACACTTTAAAGAGGTCTTTTGTAGTAGATCTGCCCAATGCAATATGGCCTTTGATTTTAGAGTTTGCAAATCTGATAATTCATAATTTCTTGCTTAATTTTTATTTCCTTAATAAACAGCTTATCCTCTAAACAGAGGCTGGGCATTTGTCACATGTTTATTCACTGTGTCCTTCTCTGGACTTCCTGTTCAAATTTATTATCTGTTTTTTGGAATCATTGATTATTTTCTTATTGAAAAAAAAATTCCCTAAACCAATCAAGTTATTGGCATGATGCCTCATCACTCCTAAATACTTTAATGTATTATTGCTAACAAACAAGAAGGTTCTCCTGTATACCTCAGTATAACCACTAAGATCAGGAAATTAACATTCATGCCTTCTATGTACCTTTTAAAAGATAAATCATTGTTACAAAAAAAAATTAAATAATTGATGCTTAAGTTTTCTACATTAAATCATGATATCCACTCCTCAGCAGATGATAATAAGAAGGCTTTAAAACTCTTTATTCTTTCAACAAAAGAGGCATACATTAGGATTGACAGCATGTGAATAATTGCTTTCTTTTTTTCCCCCCACTATTCTTGACAACATAAGAGGGAATGAGATTAAAGTGCTCCTGGAAATTTAACATTAAATCAAACTTTCTCAGAATAATTGCTGGGAAAAGCTGAGAGTGAAATCTCCTTTGGTAATTTTTGAAAGCCCTCCTTCCAGAATAGTCTTAATACAGTCTTATTCAGGGCTAGGGTTAACATTTAAAAATCCCTTTAAGATCTAAGATGATTTTATCCTTTTTTTTTAGTGCAGTTTATTTATGAGTTACATATATTCAATGGTCTTTAGAATCAAGCTTATGTACCAGATATAAAAAGAATAACAACGAATAGCCATAAATACCTTTTCCATATTAACAATGTGCCATTGACTCCACATAAATCATTTAACGTATTCTTTAGGATTAGAGTACCTTCAATAGAAAATTGGGCAGAAAACGTTTGAAGACAGTATAGATAAAGAATACTTTGGGGAAATATTCTGTAGACTAAAGAAATAAAATGGGATGGTAAAGCTGAAGAAAGAAATGGAGTCAAGATAGATTTAGACTGTTTGATTTTACAATAACAAGATTGTACATGATAGGAAGAAAACAGTGAAGAAGGAAAAACTGGTGATATGACAGAGAGAGGATCTGTTAAAACAACGTCCTTGAATGATGGGATCTGGTGCAAAAGTGTATTGTTGTTGATGGTGTTAGGTGCTGTCAAGTTGTCTCCAACTCAGAGTGACCCTATATACAACAGAATGATACACTACCCAGTCCTATGCCAGCCTCACAATCCTTGCTATACCTGAGCCCATTGTTGCAGCCACTGGGTCAGTTCATCTTGTTGAGGGCCTTCCCCTTTTTCGTTGATCCTCCACTTTACCAAGCATGATATCCTTCTCTAGGGAATGGTTCCTTCTTACAATATGATCAAAGCAGGTGAGACGAAGTCTGGCCATTCTTGCTTCCAAGGAACATTCTGGCTGCACTTCTTCCAGGACAGATTCATTAGTTCTTTTAGCAGTCCAAGGTACTTTCAGCATTCTTCACCAGCACCACAACTCAAAAGCATTGACTCTTCTTTGGTCTTCCTTGTTCACTGTCCAGCCCTCACATGCATATGAGGCAACTGAAAATACCATGGCTTGGGTTAGGTGTTCCTTAGTCTTCAAGGAGACATCTTTGCTCTTTAGTACTTAAAAGAGGTCTTTTGCAGCAGATTTGCCCAATGTAGTATGTCATCTGATGTCTTCACTGCTGCTTCCATTGGTGTTGATTATAGAACCAAGTAATATGAAGTCTCTGACAGCTTCAATCTTTTCTCCATTTATCGTGCTGCTGCTGCTTATTGGTCCAGTTGTGAGGATTTTTGTTTTCTTTATTTCAAGATGTAATCCATACTGCAGGCTGTAGTCTTCAATCTTCATCAGTAATTGCTTCAAGTCATCCTCACTTTCAGCAAGCGAAGTGGAATGATGGGATCTAGTACACAATTGTAGTAGCTATTTTTTGCTAAGAACAAGTACAATTCATCCATATTAACAAGAGAGAAGAAAAGAGGGGAGACATGTGGAGAAGAAGCTGCAGCACATAAATTAAAGTTGTACATCATCTGCAGCTTTTCCTCTGTGGCGAAGTATCGTATACAGGCACATGGCACATCACATCCATTCAAGCAGCACCTGCCTGTATATACATGTGCAGTCCCAAGCCCCATAAAGCATATCATAAAGCATATTATATTTCAATGTGAGGTACATAAAATGATTCATAATGACAAAAAGGCACTACTTTGTGAAGTTATCCAAACATTATTATTTTATTACTGTATTATTATGTTGAAGGTGTTTTAGTGTATCTGGAATTGTTTCTTTAATTTTTTTATGAATAGAAAAATATATTGTATATTATATACTAAGACAAACATTTGACTAACGTTAGATAGTACTGAACTATATACCTAACTGTTCTGACTTATGGACAAATTTGACTTAAAGACAGACTTAGGGAGAGAACTCGTTCATAATCCAGGGACTCCATGTATATAAAATGTTTGCATAATGCCCAAATGGCATAATATCCTATTTCACAGAACATATCATGGACATTAAGCAATGGTATATGTTAATGCCATCACCAAGTATGTCTTGGCAGGAGAAAGGTTGAAGACTGCTACTCTAGGGCTACTCCTCTACTCCTTGAATCTGTCTTTCTTTAAACTTTGCTTTAGTTGTACTGTATTTTCAACCCCCTCATATGCATGTGAGAGCTGGACAATGAATAAGGAAGACCAAAGAAGAGTTGGTGCTTTTGAGTTGTGGTGTTGGTGAAGAATATTGAAAGTAGTGTGGACTGCTAAAAGCACTAACAGATCTGTTCTGGAAGAAGTGCAGCTGGAATGTTCCTTGGAAGCAAGAATGGCCAGATTTTGTCTCACCTTCTTTGGTCATGTTGTTAGAAGGAACCATTCCCTGGAGAAGGATATCATGCTTGGTAAAGTGGAGGGTGGAGAGTCAGCGAGGAAGGAGAAGGCCCTCAACAAGATGGATTGAGACAGTGGCTGCAACGATGGGCTCAGGTATAGCAAGGATTGTGAGGCTGACACAGGACCAGGCAGTGTTTTGTTCTGCTGTACACAGGGTTGCTATGAGTCAGAGCTGACTTGACGGTACCTAACAGCAACATAGTTGTACTGTGGGGCAGTAGTGGTTCACCAGTAGAATTCTTGCCTGCCACGCAGGAAACCCAGCCAATGTATCAAGAGGATAGCCACCACTTGCCTTCAGCAGACACTTGTGTGTTGCTGTAATCTGCTCAGGTTTCAGCAGATTTCCCTAACGCAGATTAGGAAGAAAAGCGTGGTGATCTCCTTTCAAAACATCAGCTAATGAAAGCCTTATGGATCACAAAGATCTGATGCCATGGTACATGGGGAAACCATGAATGCGGGCAGACACAACAGCAGCTAACAATAACAATAACTTAGTTATAATGTTCCTATAGTTTTATCAGTTTTTGTCTCTACACTTAACCATTAATGCTCCTGACTACCATAAGGAAAAGCTGAGAAGACTAAGGTAGAAATTATATTTCCTTAAAAAAAAAAAAAATCTATCTCAATAAGAAGTATATGTGAAGTATGAGGATAAGGATTTTAAGAAGAAAACAATGTTCCTTTGCTTATTTTTGCATCTGCTTCCTCTCAACTAAATGATGTCACAGTTTATAGATTTTTAACTTAAAGTTCTGAATATATCAATTGGCCAATTCAACCGACTGATTAGAGAAAAAAGTTATAAATAAATTCTGAGACATAATTTCTTCCCTCAATTTCTGTCTACTGAAAAATGAGTCATTAGACTGCTTTGAAACTTGAGTGCTACATACTATTCAAAGGACTTCTCAGTTATAAATAAATAAAGAAGCTAAATATAAAGCATACCCATACCTCTCACAGCTGACTGGGAAGGCTGAGTCAAAACTTTGATGTCTAACGCACTCTTAATATTTTCTTCTATGGTAGCACAATATCCTTCCACGACACTGGTAATAGTATCCTTCAAAGTGCCGAGATTATGGAAAACCTGAAGAGCTGTTCCCACTTGAGTTGGATTCTTTAAAAGAAAAAAAAAGGGGTGGTGGTGGTGGGTGGGGGAATAGATATAAACAGAAAAGCAGACAAATCTACAACTTTAAGTGACATTTGAGCAGTTACTGTTGTTGTTGTTGTTGTGTGCCGTCGAGTCGGCCCTGACTCATAGCGACCCCTCCTTGGGTTTCCTAGGCAGTATCACTACGGAAGTAGATTGCCCCATCTTCCTTCCGAGGAGTGGCTGGTGGGTTTGAACCACCAGCCTTCTGGTTAGCAGTCAAGTGCCTGAGCCACTATGCTACCAGAGCTCCTTGAGCAGTTACTACCATATTTAAATTATCAAAGAAAAAAAACTAAGACAATGCATTTGGAATAGATATTATTTTTAGCCATAATTATATCATAAAAGACAAAGCTAAATAAACACTATGTGTACTCGTATTTGCCTCCTTTCCCTCTTCCTTTCCTTTAAAGGAAACAACAATTTGAGAAGTCTGTGGTACAATAAGAGAGCCCATTGAAAATTTACCACCAGCCCCTATAGAGTCATGCTGTAGTTAGCAGCAACTCTACCTTTAAAAGTTAGAGAATAAATAAATGAATACTACAGAGTTGACTGAGGGCTGAGCCATGGAGGCTGAAACTTACCATTCTTCATGCTCCATCACACATTCTTTCTTTCTCTCATTCAGCCATTCTAACTACAAATATTTCTAGAGTGCCTACTACATGCTTCCCATAGTAACAGGTTCTGGAAATAGAGCAATGAACAAAACCAAATCTCTGCTCTGTGGAGCTTACTTTCGGTGATAAATATAAAAACAAATAAATATACTTGTAGCAGGCAGTGAGGACTGTTACGAAAATAAAAAGCAGCAGAGGAGAAGAAGAGAGAATGATGGGGATGATTATACAAAGTGGAGTCAGAGAATGCACTTCTGAGCTGCTGTTTGATCACAGACCTGAATACAGTGAAGAAGGGAGTCAAAGGAGGCTAAAGAAATGCAGATCTGAGCAGAGGTATCAGCAAAAGCACCAAGGTAGCAACACGCTTGCTCTGCTAGTCAAACTCTAGGAAGCCCATGGTGGTAGCTAAAGCAGTGTGACCCAAGCAGAGGGACACAGCTGACAAGGTCACAGAGACAGGTCATAGAAACGCTATATACGACTAGATTAAGTTCTAGTGATTTAAATAGATCGGTGGATTTGTCACTAAGTGAATGACTAATTATCAAACTAAAATCTAGTACACCAACATGTATTTCCAGACCCAAATAGCTGAAACTCCTTTTTCATTTATGATGCAGTGTCTGTTATTATAGAAACAAGATTAAAAGGTTAACTTATTTCATTAACTTATTTTCTAGCCTGTTAACTTTATAAATAAGACAAAAGGTTACTTATGAAACTTACTGGTGTTACCGTAAAACAACAGCAAACGTGGTGGATACACACATGTGCACAGAGAGAGGCAACATAGAATCAGCTTTAAAAAAAAAAAAAAAAAAAAAAACAGCAGCACTGCTGATGAACAACAATACCCATCCTATAATTTACTTTTATTAAACAAGAATCAAATGGATACTGATTTCAATTAAAATGGATTCTAATCATAAAACTTAGTTAAATATGATTACAGGAGATTTTATAGAAGACCTAGTAGCACAAATAGTTAAGTGCCCCACCGCAGCTGGTTCCAACTCATAAAATGAACGACCTCATGTGAGGGTTCTGGTTAGTAGTCAACTGCCTTAGCCAGTATGCTACCAGAGCTCCCATGTAAGGGTAGAAGTGCCCAACAAAGTTTCTTAGGCTGTTGGGTGAGTTTGAACAACCAACCTTTAGGTTAGTAACCAACTGTTTAACCGTTTGCTTTAAGCTCCTTAGCAACAGCACAATAGAATGCAATTCTAGTATAATATTATCAATTCTCTATTAGCATCTCCACAAAGAAGATGTAAGAAAATCAACTATTTCACATTAAAGTATTAACTGAAAACACTGCTTTGGCACTTCGCTTTCGTTGTTTCAATTTTTTGTTCCTTTCTCCTCAGAATACTATTTTTTCAAAAAAACTTTTTAGTAGGTAAACAATCAAAATCAGGCAGCTGTAAAGAAATTGCCCATCTTACTATTCAAGTGTCTACGTAATCCAAGAAAGCTAAGCAGCTTCGAAGGATACTTTTTACCTCACAAAATGAAAATTAGATATAAACTTTAAAATTTATTGCCTTTACAAGCCTCAAAAAATCTGAAATGCAGAGCTTTTCCTCATACGGTATAGTTTCAGTATTATCAGTTGAATCTACATTTTAAGATCTATGTATAAGTTAACTGAAAAGCATTTAAAGTCATACTTCACTTAAAAGATCTGGCTAAAATAAACCAAGGTTCATAATTCCTCTGTCCCAAAATGTAACGTCTAGAAACTTCAAAAGAGAAACATATACAGCTCATTATTTAAATAGTGTATATTAAAGCAAATTTATAACAATTATAATAATTTAGAAAATTATAAAAATTCTAGTAGCAATTTTAAGCTTGCCAACTAACAAGACTTTTTCAATTAACAACAATTATTCACAATCATAGTCTAATCTACATGTATCATTTGTTAGTAAAGAAGCTACAAAATAGTAATTTTTAAAAAATAAATTCTTAAAGTTATATGCATACAGAGAGACATGTAAATTATGTAAGCACAGCTTTCTGAAATATTACAAAGTGAATACCTGTGTCACCACCACCTAGATTAAGAAATATTACTATTAATACCTCTGATTCTTATGTGCATTCCCCAAAGGCACCTCTCCAAATACTATTATTTTCATACCTTCTGATACCATAGCTTTGCCTGTGTTTGAATTTTACATAAATGGAGCCACATATAGTAAAACCTGTGAATGCTGGAACTGGTGTAAGGTGAAAAAGCTGTCAGAGAAGGAAAACATAAATATTTTCCACTAAGAGAGACTAATAGAAAAGTGGTAAGGCTGTACCCTCTGAAAGGTGGGAAACTTGTGAGACCCAGAAAATCAAGGCCATCTCATCCAGTCTGGCTTTCACAGCTTTCACTGTAGTGTGTATATTTTCATGCCTGGCTTCTTTTGCTTGTTAATATCTTGATTGTGAAATGTATCCATGTTGTTGTATAGCAGTAGTTGATTCATTTTTATTGTTGCATAGTGTTCCATTATAGAAATTTACCTTAGTTTATCCATTCTATTGTCTATGTACATTTAAGTTATTTCTACTCTTTAGCTACTATAAATAGAGTTTTCATGAATATTCTAGTTTTGGAGTTTCAGTGAACCTACATATGTACACATTTTTACTGGGTAAGAGAGAAACCACTAGTTCACAGAGCATTTTTATGCTTGCAGATACTGGTGACTTTCCAAAGTCAAACAAATTCACACCTCTACCAGGAAGATACGAGAGTTGTAGGTGCTCCACATCCTTGCCAAAACTTAAATCAGTCTCTTTAACTTCAGCTATTCTTTTGAGTGAGCACTTTCATTCTGATAGCATTTCCATGATGACTAAGAAAGCTACCCTTTCTTGCATGTTAAAATTAGTCATGTGGATATCTTTTGTGAAGTGCCTTGTACCTCTTTTGTCCATTTTTCTAATTGGCTGCTCTGTCTTTGACATATTTGTAGGAGTTGTTTATTTATCTTGAGTACAATCACTTTGATTATATGTATTGCAAATATGTTCTCCCATTCTTACACTGAAATCTTTTAACAAAGGGAAGTTTCTAATTTGAATGCAGTCCATCTTACAATCTTATTCTTCATGTTTAACACTTTCAAACACTGTTTAAAAGATCTTTGCCTACTTCAAATTTTATAGGTTCACCTTTCACATTTAGGTACACCATTCACCTTGAATTAATTTCCATATATTGTGGGACAGAAGTCAAGATTAGTATTATTCTGTATGAATGCCCAATTGATCCACCACAATTTATTTGAAAAAACAAACAACCAAGCAAAACATTTCTCCCCTTCCACTTGAGGACCACCTTTGCAATAAATCAAGTTGCCATTTTTTTTATGTTTCTGCTCCCTCGCTTCTGTACCATTTGCCAATCTTTACACTAATTTACCTATCTAAATTATTGTAACTTTAAGATAGATTTTGACATCCAGTCCTTAAATTCTGTTCAATTTGCTACAGGCTATGTCTAAGGCATCTGACTGCTAACCAGAAGGCTGGCAGTTCAAACCCACCAGCCACTGGAGTCTCAGAAGGAAGGTTGGGCAACCTACTTCTGTAGTGATACCGCCTTGGAAACCCAAGGAAGGGTCACTATGAGTCAAAATCAACTCAACGGCAGTGAGTTTATACTTTGTTCCTGGTACTCCCAAACAAATTGTAGAATCAGTTGGACTGTCTCCATTAGAAAAAACAGTTTCTGGAATTTAGTTTGGAATTGCATTGCATGTAGAGGTAAAATTAGAAAGAACTGACATCTTTATAAGATTGAGCTCCCTATGTCATTAATATGTTATTTCTCATCATTTATTCAGATCTGCCCTAATATATCTTAATAACATTTTATAGTTTTGTGTGAGGAGCTCTTACATGTTTTTAATTTGAATCATTCCTATGCACTTGATGTTTTTTGATTTTGTAAATGGTAACTTTTTAAAACTTTATTTTCTCCTTATCTGTTGCTAATACATTAAAATTACAACTGATTTTTATATTTTGATCTTTTAGTTAATAAACTTTCAAAATTCAGTTATTAATCCTAAGGGTTAACTGTAGATTATTTTAGATCTTCTATATACATAATCATGATATCTCTGAATAATTTGTATTTCTTCCTCTCCAATACTTTTATATTTTATTGCTTTTTTCTTACCTTATTAATATGGCTAAGATCTGCAGTATGCCAGTGAGTAAAAGTGGTAACTGTGGTATCCCTGTGTCACCCCTAATCTCAGGAGAAAAGTCTTAGCTATTTTACTCCTTAACCTTTTGTTGGAGACACTCTTGACCAGGTAAAGAAAGCTCTACTCTTAGATTGCTGCGGGTATCATGGATTGATGTGGAATTTTATTAAATGTTATTTCCTGCACCTATTGAAATGATCACATTTTTCCTATTCTATTAGGCAAATTATATTGCATTCTTGGAATAAAGCCATCTTAATCATGATGAATTATCCTTTTTGCACATCCCTGGCTCATTCTTTAATATTTTTGCATCAGTTTTCAAGAGAAATGGCTAGGAATTTTCCTTCCTCTTAATGGCCTCATTTTGCTATCAAGGTCATACCAGCCTCAAAATAAACAGGTAAATGTTCCCTCTTTCTTAATCCTTGAAAAAAAAAATCTATATAAGATTTTATTATTATTATTATTATTATTATTATTATTCCTTAAATACTTAAAGAATTCACTAGTGAAGCTGGTTGATTTTTTTGGTGTCAGTTTTAAGTTGCTTTTCTAGAAATATATCAATTTCATGTAAATTTTCAAATCTATTGGTATTAAGTTGTATCTAATGTGAGTTTGGCTTTTTGTTTTTTTCGAAATGTCCTCTTCATATCTTCTTAGTTTCTGCTTGAAGTAAAATTTTTGACTTTGCTGAGTCTTTTATCATATTTTGTTACTCCTATTTCATACAGGCTTTGAAGTCAGACGTAGGTCAGATTCCAAGCTCTACCATTTGATAGCCATAAAACCAAAAACCCAACTCACTGCCACCGACTCAACTCCAACTCACAGTGACCCTCATTCTGTTTCTAAGGCTACAAATCTTTATGGAAGCAGACTGCCTCATCTTTCTTCTACAAAGCGGCTGGTAGGTTCAAACCACTGACCTTTTGGTTAGCAGCCAAATGCTTTAAGCACTGTATCAACAGAGGTGCTTTTTAATAGCCATGTTGTTGTTGTTGTTATGTGCCATCGAGTCGGACCCGACTCATAGCGACCCCTCCTTGGGTTTCCAAAGCAGTATCACTACGGAAGTAACCTTAGTCAAATTACTTAACTACTCTGAGATTTAGTTTCTTCATCTGTACAATAGCAAAAATAATAGCACCAACCTCAAAGGCAAATGAAATAATCCTTATAACTCATCTCGTACTAGAAGTTAGGAAGAGGACCTCAATAAACATTAGTTACCTTTATCGTGATAGGGTGGCATCATGCTATATTGGAAAGAACATAGTGTATTAAAATTAACAAGTCTGGAGATGAAAACCCTACTCTACTATAAATAAACTGTGTATCTTTGGGCAAATTATCATGCATCAAACTTTATGACATTTATCTAATTAATACTTGCTTCCTCATCAGATTTTAAGACCCCTAAGAGAAGGTTCCATGTTTGTTTCATTCATGGCTATTTTCCTAGCATCTACCATGGGAGTTGGATAGACAGGTGTTCAACAATTACCAGTTAAGTAAGTGAATGAGTAAATAAATCTCTATGACTTGGTTTTCTCATTTGTAAGAGTTAAACGCTAATACATTCTTTATGAGACTATTGAAAGACTAAAGCAAGATTACACATTTACAGTACCTGGTACTCAGTAGAGGAACAATAGAAAATATTGAATTTCAAACTATTAATATTATAATATTTACAGTTATCATTGAGTAGCAATGATTTACCAATCATTGTACAGCAAACCAATGCAGTGAAACTTGTGATAGCCGGAACTCAGTGGGACTGCCTTATTTCACCAGGTCACGCGAGTGTTCTCCTTTTAACAGGGCAGTCTCACCACTTTTCTGTGCCTCTCTATTAGTGGAAAATATTTGAGCTTTCCTTCTCTAACAGGTTTCTGCCTTACACAGGTTCTTGCTTTCGCAGATTTTACTGTAGAGAATATTTGAGAGGCCTTGATGAAGTTGGCTCTGTCCTCTGTGCCTCAGTTTCATAAACTTTAAAATGATGAAGATAAGCAAAAAATATATTCCCAAAGCTGGCTGAGGATCTTTATATATATAGGGGTCAGGATGAGTTGGGTCTGACTTGACGGCACATAACAACAACAAATATATATATATATATATGAACTCTGGTAGCATAGTGCCTAAGGCATTTGACTGCTAATCAGAAGGCTGGCAGTTCAAACCCACCAGCCACTCCTCGGAAGGAAAGTTGGGCAATCTACTTCCGTAGTGATACCACCTCAGACATACCACCTCAGAAACCCAAGGAGGGGTCACTATGAGTTGGATCTGACTTGATAGCAGTGAGTATATATATATACAGCTAACAAGATTTCAACTCCAAAAAACTTGATTCAGTTAGACCAGATTCCAAAACCAAAACTCAAACTCATTGCTGTCTAGTTGATTCTAACTCATGGTGACCTGATAGAACAGGGCAGAACTGCCCCATAAGGTTTCTAAAACTGTAATCTTTACGGAAATAGAATCCCACATCTTTTTCCCATGGAGCAGCTGCTGGGTTTGAACCACCAACCTTTTAGTTAGCAGCTGAATGCTTAATCATTGTACCACCAGGGCTCCTTAGATCAGATTGGGACCTGATTATTTGTATTCTTAAAAACTACTCAGATGATTCTGATATAGTTAGCATGGCAGCCACCTGAGGTCCAGCATATGGGATCCACTGGACTAAAAGACTCTGCTACAGGCTTGGAAGATGAGAATCATTTATTCATGTGAACTCAAGTATATTTTGGAAACAAGAACAGAATAAAAAAATGAGAAAACAGAGTGTGCTTATAGGGTGATAAATATTGCCTGGACTGCTATCTACATGTTGTTGTTGTTGTTGTTATGTGCCACCAAGTTGGACCCAACTCATAGCGACCCCTCCTTGGGTTTCTGAGGTAGTATCACTACGGAAGTAGATTGTCCAACCTTCCTTCCAAGGAGTGGCTGGTGGGTTTGAACTGCTAACCTTCTGGTTAGCAGTCAAGTGCCTTAGGGACTATGCTACCAGAGCTCCTGCTATCAACATGGGTGAAAAAAAACATAATAAAATATAATGTTAGACAAGTAAAGGCAAGTAAAGGCCTAGTCATTGACAGTCTTGAATGGCATTCTGTGAAATTTTTCTCTTATATTATTTGATTGGTAATAGAGAAGTTACTAATATATTCTAAGTATCATAACTTTATTTGCTTGAAAATAAAAATAATGAAATGAGCTTTGGCAATGGTTCAAAGAACTATGGGGAAAACATCTTGAACTGGGGAGTGGCAATGAAAAAATAAAGAAAAGGGCAATACAAGAGTTTCTGAAACCAACAAAATGGTCAACGAAGTTGTTATTGTTTCCTTTTAAAGACAGAGAAACAGAGGCACAGAAAAGTTAAGAGATTGTCTAAAGCAATACAGAATAAATGGTAGAGGTGGGCTTCAGATATGTTTGATTTTAAAGATCGTGCTTTTTTCAAACAACTGTCGTTCTCAGAAGTCTGAATTTCTTTAATTGGTGAAATAAGGTATAAAAAGAGGTAAGAAGAATGACAATGAATGATACCTTTAGTTTGCTAAGTAAGAACATTAAGAAAACAACTCACTATCTACTATCACTAGAATTTCATAAAAGAAAAAATATTTAAATACATAAAAAAAATCTCAGATTTTTATTCTTTAAATAGCATGAATATTACTTTTTGAAAAAGTCACCACTTTGTTCTGATTTTTTAATTTTAGTGGGAACTGATGAAACTTGCATGTGACAGCTACCACCCTGCAGGTCAGTGTTGGTAGACCAGTACTTATGGTACCTCTCCCTACAAATAAACAGGTTAGGCCAATCTTGCTGAGGGACAACCCCCTTCTGGAGCTTAAAGTATCTCCCTAAAAATTGTCCATTTAAAATGCCATGGTAAGACTTCTTTCCTAGTTCCCTAGGTCACTACATTGTCTGGGAAGTTTGATGGTTGTTAAGTCAGCAGCTAAGAATTAATCAACTTCTTACCTCACTCACCTGGCTCCTCATATTCTCTTGCAAATCACAATTTCAGCATATTTTAAATCAGTAAAATCACAAATTGTCCTTAGTAGAATCCTTGTTCTCATCCCATAGGGAATTCTCACAAATAATACATGTCATTCATTTTATTGCTCATCTTGGAAATGCCTGCTTTGTGGGCCTATTTTCTCAATGTACCAGGATCCACTCTAAGACTTCTACTCTTTCTTTCCTAATATCCTCTACTTCAAAAAGGGTGTGGGGGTGCCTTCTGACCTCCTCTAACATTACAAGAGAGGAGAAGGATCAAAAGTCACATCAACAGCCCAAGGCTGATTCCTATGAGCCAGACGACAGACATGCTACCACCCTCCAAACTTTTTAACAATTTTAACACAAACCGTCCCTTCAATGGCACTCTCTACTTCTGTGCTGGGTTTGCAAATTCACTGCAATGGCCACCGAGAACTCATAGACAATACTCATGATTATAGGGTTTATTTGGGAAGGAACAGGTTACAATATAGGCTCAGGAACACTCAGGACACAATCCGATTAGGACAGACTTTTCTCAGCTGTGCTTCTCAGGCATGCTTCTCTCTGGTTCCACTGCTGCCCTGCTCGAGCCAGTATTTGAAAACGCTTTTAGCTCTGCCATGCACTGTGCCAGCAAGTCTCCTGCCTAAAGGCACTCAGATTTCTCACTCCCTGGGCCAGGAATCCTGCCACTCTGTCTCCTGCTGGTCTCTTGGTTCTACTGCCTCTGTTGTGGCCACCTCTTTGCCATCTCAGTGCAGGGATCTTGGGTCCAAATCTCTTCTCTCTTGATGGCAGTGAGATCCCACTTTCCATCTCCGATATGGCTCATTTTAAGCCTAGCAGATGGTATGACTGACCAATCCTCACCATAGGGTTCCATACACTTTACCTGCAAGTCCCACCAACAAAAGGGTGCCATATACCTTATTTACTTCATTAACAAGCTTTCTAGTCCCCTTTATGGGCCACAAACACCTCACATTTGCATAGTTCTGCCTAGTCATCTGCTAGGAGTGAAAAAGACCATGGCTAGAAGAGCCACATTAAGTAATTCACTGCACTACAACCTACCCAATCTCTCTCTTAACAAAGCCAGACCCATTCTTAAAACGTGATGCCTTTGGATAGTCCATATTCATTGTCATGACCCACCATGATCTGGAGTATAGTGGAGTAGAGGTAGTTCCCAACTTAACGTGGGGTTCCATTCTGGTGACTCAGTAATAAGTCAGTTCTACTGTAAGTCAAATACCTCTTTCTTTTTAGTTTTCATTATTATTGCCTTTTATTATCAGTATCTTTTTAAATTCAGTCTTGATTTGTCTTTAAGGGCTGAAAACATTACATATGAACTTAAAGATATGATGATATCAGCAAATTACACACTGCAAAATTGTATGTAGTACACATTACTAATAATAAGATGTATAGGGGGAAAAAGGGTGGTGGAAGCGCAGTTTGTCTTAACTCCAATATGTTGTAAGTCAGGGACTCCTGACATTCTTCCTGTCCTAGAGAGTAACACACTATGTATGCACATAGTTCATAGCTTTAAAAAAGGCCTTCACAGTTAGACAGAATCTTATTCTGTCATGACAAGATAGGTAGAATAAGTATTACATACTCGTTTTACAGTTAAAGAAGATAAGGTACCAAGAGGACAGGCCCACAGCTGCTTAGGAGTAATAGAAGTTCAGGTCTCAGGTTTCTAACTCCCTATTCTATACTCCAGTATGAAGACTACAGTCTGCAATATGGATTACACCTCAATGTAAAGAAGACAAAAATCCTCACAACTGGATCAATAAGCAGCAGCACAATAAATGGAGAAAAGATTGAAGTTGTCAAAGAGTTCATATTACTTAGATCCACTATCAATACCAAAGGAAGCAGCAGTCAAGACATCAGATAACATATAGTACTGGGAAAATCTGCTGCAAAAGACCTTTTTCAAGTGCTGAAAAGCAAAGATGTCTCCTTGAAGATAAGGTGCACCTAACCCAAGCCATTTTCAATTGCCTCATATGCATGTCAGGGCTGGACAATGAGTAAGGAGGAGCAAAGAAGAGTTGATGCTTTTGAGTTGTGGTGCTGGCGAAAAATACTGAAAGTACATAGACTGCTAAAAGAACTAACAAATCTGTCCTGGAAGAAGTGCAGCTAGAATATTCCTTGGAAGCAAGAATGGTCAGATTTCGTCTCACCTATTTTGGTCATGTTGTCAGGAGGGACCATTCCCTAGAGAAGGATATCATGCTTGGTAAAGTAGAGAGTCAATGAAAAAGGGGAAGGTCCTCAATGAGATGGATTGACCCAGTGGGTACACAATGGGGTCAGGTAGCAAGGATTGTGAGGCTGGCACAGGACCAGGCAGTGTTTCATTCAGTTGTACATAGGGTCGCTATGAGTTGGAGATGACTCGAGAGCACCTAACAACAACAGCAACAACAACAACATTCTATACTCTCTACAAGTCATTGTCTCACCACTTAATTTTAGATCTCTAAATGTAGCACTATTGCAGATAAGAAATATTCTCTGGCAATTTTAAGAGATCTCAAAATAGACAAACTAAAACAATTGAAACATACCATGTTAAAACCAGTTGCCAGTGAATCAATTCCAGCTCATGGCAATCTCACGTACATCAGAATAGAACAGTGCTAGGAGATGATAAACTTCTACTGACCAGGTAGCAATGTCTTCTAGACAATGTCTTTTTTAAAAATTAGATATTCAATATTCTGAGAATATTTTTTGTGCAGATTGTCACTGTGACTTGCAACAAATCATTTAACCTTATATAAAATTCCCCACCATCATAAATTGTACTATGAAAATGAGATGAAAGACCATGTAATAGAATAGAAAGAATGGTTTTGTAAGTAGATCAAAATAGACTGTTATCCCTTCAGAGATCAGAAAGGTAGTATTAGCACAGGGAGACAGCTCAGAGGGCAGGAACACATAGGGAAAAGATAAACACAGGGAGGAAGTGGGAAGAGAGCTGTTGCATTGTGGGGATTGCAATCAATATGAAACAAAATGTGTATGAACTGTTGTATGGAAAATGCATTTGCTCTGTAAACTTTCCCCCAAATCACAATATAAATAAATAAATAAAAGACTGCTTTTCCTTCTAAAAGTTTTCAGTATATGACCACAACCACTTTCTTTATTAAACTAAGATTATTTACCCTGTTTGGAAATAAATGTGTATTTTCTTTCTTTCTTAATGTCTCTGTAGCATATATGGAAAGAAAATAAAACTCCACAAGAACATAGTCAGAGATGGAAAGAAAAGAAGCATAGTTGTTTAAAATCCTGAAAATGTTTGCCAAAACAGGAACACTGTAACCAATAGCTGGCAAAGAATTAATGGAGCAAGGATACAGCAAGACTGCTGTAAAGATTGTTCCTTGAAATGTCAAGCAATAATTCCAGAATTACTAAGCTATAGGCTAATATAAGTTTTGTGAGCATAAATACAGCATTAAATCAAGATATTAAAGGATTATTAAATCTTTATATAATTGAAATTAGAAATAGAGTGACAGAATTTGATTTAACTGGGAACAAAATACAAAAAAATAATATAAAAGCACATGTAAAGTACAAGTGTAAGACTACTACGGATGAAAAAGATTAATCATTGTATCATGAAAACTAATAATTACATTGTTTGCCTAGTAAAACAATTTTTATAAGTTTTCTTTAGTGTTTAATATATAAGAGAAGAGCAATGAGCTGAAGGGAGGAAAAGGACAGACACAGACTATAAGTCTTGCTGGTGTTATTCTATTCTATTATGGAGAATGCACCATTTCACAGGGTGACTCAGGTCCCAAAGCTCTGTCCTGTGATACAGACTTAATTGATTCCAACTCAATTTAACTGCAATGGTGAGAAGAGATAAGAAAATTTTACTTCCAAAAAAATAATTTATAAGTGAGGAAGCTTCAGGACTATAATATTTCTTCAAACTCTGACCAGTTTAATCTTCAATTAAAATAAAAATTAATGAACCCTAGAAATAAATCATAATAAAAAATAGCAGGATTTAAGGCTAGAGAGAGGACAGATAGAGAAGAATGAAAGAAAAGGAGAGAGAAAAACACAGGGAGAGGGAGATAAATGATTAAAATATTTATTCCCAATTCATTTTGCAGATTAGGAAACTAAGGCTCAGGGAAACTAAGTGGCTTTCCCAAAGGCTTGTGTGTTGCTATGATGCTGGAAGCTATGCCACCCATGTTTCAAATACCAGCAGAGAACCCTTGCTGCACAGGTTTCAGTGGGGCTTCCAGACCAAGACAGACTAGGAAGAAAGATGTGGCCAGGTCCACTTCTGAAAAAATTGGTCACTGAAAACGTTATGGATAGCAGGGAAACATAGTCTGATACAGTGCCAGAAGATGAACCCCTCATATTGGAAAGCACTCAAAATATACCTAGGGAAGCTGCCTCTTCAAAGGAGAGTTGACCTTAATGACATGGATGTAGCAAAACTTTTGAGACCTTCCTTTGCTGATGTGGCATGACTCAAAATGAGAAGAAACAGCTGCAAATATCCATTAATAACTAGAATGTGGAATGTACAGATTATGAATTTAGGAAAATTGGAAATTTAAAAAAATGAAATGGAATACATAAAGATCAATATCATAGGCATTAGTGAGCTGAAATGGACTTGTATTGGCCATTTTGAACCAGACAATCATATGGTCAATTATGCTAAAAACAAATTAAAGAGGACTAGAGTAGCATTCATTGTCAAAAAGAACATTTCAAAATCTATCCTGTAGTACAAATGCTGTCAGTGATAGGGTAATATCCATATGGCTACAAGGAAGAACGGTTAATACAACTATTATTCAGATGTACGCACCAACCACTAAAGCTAAAGATGAACAAACAGAAAAGTTTTACCAATTTCTACCAGCTGAAACTGAACAAACATGCAATCAAGATTGGTGACTGGATATTGTCTGAGCCTACTATTGTAAAAAGTCAAGGAAAAGGTTGTATATGGAAGGGAATTTTCTTTGTTGGTTACCAGGGATGGGCGTGGGGGTTTCCTAGATAAGTTAAAAATAAACATATATGTGTATATATATATATATATATATGCCAAAGATTATTATTAGTTACCAGGAGTAGGAGAGAGGGGGAAAGGGAAAGCTTTTGTTTGTGGGGCACTGAGTTTATGCCAATGGTAGTAAAATATTATCAATGCCTCTGAGCTGTAAATGTGGAAGTTGCTTTGTTGGTGAATGTCTTGGTGTGTATGCTTTCACCACAATAAAAGAAAAAAAAAAGATTGGTGATTGGAATGCAACTGTTGGAAACAAAGAAAAGCATTGGTAGTTGGAAAGTTTGGCCTTCGTGACAGAAATAGCACTGGGGATCACATGAAAAAATGTTGCAAGACCAACAACTTATTAATTACAAATACCTTTTTTAAACATAAATGGCAACATATACTTGGACCTCACCAAATGGAATACATAGGAATCAAATTGATAGTATCTGTGAAAAGAGGCAATGGAGAGGCCCAATATCATCAGTCAAAACATGGCCAAAGGCTGACTGTGGAACAAAGACCATCAATTGCTCATATGTAAGTTTAAGAAAATTAAAACAAGTTCTTGAGAGCCGAAATATGCCCTTGAGTATTCATTCCACTTGAGTTTAGAGATAATCTGAAGAACAGATTTGATATATTGAACACCAGTGACCGAAGACCAGACAAGTTGTGGGATGACACCAAGGACATCATACATGAAGAAAGTAAAAGCTCATTAAAAAGACAGGAAAGGAAAAGAACATCAAAATGGATGTTAGAAGAGACTCGCATCTTGAACGGACAGTAGCTAAAGCATATGGAAAAAATAAAGACGTAAAACAGCTGAATAGAAGATATGAAACGGTGGCTTGAGAAAACAAAGTAAGTATTATAATGAAATGTACAAAGACTTGAAGTTAGAAAATCAAAAGGGAAGAACACACTTGGCATTCTCAAGTTGAAAGAACTGAAGAAAAGTATCAAGGCTTCAGATGCAATATAAAAGGATCCTATGGGCAAAATACTGAACAAGGCAGAAGCATCAAAGAAGATTGAAGGAATACACAGAGACAGTGTAGTAAAAAGAATTAGGTTGTTCAACCATTGCAGTGGGTAGCATATGATCAAAAACCAATGGTAGCATCTTGTGACCTCCCCTAACTCCACAAGAGGAAGACAGAATCACCATCAGCAGCCCAAGGCCTGTCCTCATGAGGCCAGACATGCTGCCACCCTCCAGCCCTCTTATCAACCGTGACACCAACTGTTCCTCCTGCAGCACCCACCACTTCTTTGCTGGATTCAATAATTCGCTGCAGTGACCACACAGAACTCACAGATTATGTAGTTTATTAGGGCATCAACAGGCTACAGCTCAAGTTCTGGTACACACTCGGTCTCTCTCAGCTGGCTGTCTCTCTAAGCTGGTGGTTTCTCTCTCAGTAGTGTATCTCTCTCAGCCAGCAATCAGACATATTCCTTCTACCTCTAGGAGCACTCATTTTGAGCCTGGTAGAGTGGCAAAACCAACCAATCCTAACATCAGAGTTCTATACACCTAAGAGAGAGCGAACTTTCCCAGAAGATTACTTTGTCCTGCTCCAACAGAAATACTCCAGCTGGATGACTTTAACTATCAGGAGTTTAAATTGCATAGTCCCACCCAGTATTCTGGTTGGAGTTACAAAGACTATGGCTAGAAAAGCTAAAAAAACCCCAAAAAACTCATGTTGTCGAGTCAGACCCAACTTATAGCAACCCCTCCTTAGGTTTCTGAGGCAGTATCACTACAGAAGTAGAATGCCCAACCTTCCTTCTGAGGAGTGGCTGGTGAGTTTGAACCACCAGCCTTCTGGTTAGCAGTCAAATACATTGGGTACTATGCCACCACATAATTTACCACACTGCATGGATTTCATTTCACTTGGATCCATAATCAACTCCAATGTAAGCAGCAGTCAAGAAATCAAATAATGTACTGCATTGGGCAAATCTGCTGCAAAAGACCTCTTTAAAGTGTTTAAGAGCAAAGATGTCATTTTGAAGACTAAGGCATGCCTGACCCAACCCATGGCATTTTCAGTCACCTCATATGCATGTGAGAGCTAGACAATAAATAAAGAAGACTGAAAAAGAGTTGATGTCTTTGAATTATGGTGTTGGCAAAGAATATTACCATGTTTCAAGGATTGCTAGAAGGACAAACAAACTTGTCTTGGAGGAAGTACTGCCTGAATGCTCCTTAGAAGCAAGAATGGCCAGACATTGTCTTTCATACTTTGGTCATGCTATCAGGAGGGACCAGTCCCTGGAGAAAGATATCATGCCGGGCAAAGTAATGAAAGAGGCGAAGACGCTCAACAAGGTGACTGACAGCTGATGGCTGCGATGATGGGCTCAAGCACGGCAACATTCTGCGGATGGTGCAGGGCCATCCAGTGTTTCATTCTGTTGTGCGCAGGGTAACTACGAATCGAAACCGACTCCACAGCACGTAAGGACAACAGAAATCACATCAAGAGAGCAGGTTTAAGGACAGAAAATGAGAGGAAGAGAGGAAGACAGGCAGAATGAAAAAGAAAGGGAGAGAGAGAAGAGACATGAACATGTTTCCAACTCATTTTGCAGATAAGGAAATTGAGGCCCATAGGGTTTCCAAGGCTGTAAATCTTTAAGGAAGAAGAGTACCTCATCTTTCTCCTGTGGATTTAAGCCACTGACCTTTTGTTTAGCAGCTCCAGATTTTAACCACAGCATCACCATAGTACTATCAGCTGACAAAAATGTTGTGACCAGAAGCACACAGGAACAGTGGCTCAGTATTTACTAAGTCAGTGTTCATGGTGACTTATAGAACCTAACTGCCATGAATAACAAGAATCAAATATAATTCTTCAAACCACTCCCTAGATGAAATATGTATTTAATAAAATGTGGCTGATTTTATAGTAAATTTAAAACAATAAAAAGCATAGCACCTTAATCATGCATAATAATTGAGGGATTATAAAATCTTAAATATTTTGTTAATAAGTACTAGTATTAATAAATTCACATTACCCTGCACACAACAGCTGTATTAGGCCAAAATATATAAGGCAGTTTATAATATCTGTGTGCATATGCCCTAACATGATACATACCTACCACATGCTTAAAATGCTGAAAACTTAATGGAGCTCCATGGGAGATTACAAGCACTAGAGGAAGAGAGAATCTTATTAAATAATGTAATTTAAAAGCAAGAATTACATTAGCTACCTTGGTTGTGATTCATAGCTTACCAGTAGCTTTTCTGACTCAGCCCATTAATGCTTGATATGTATTTCTCAACTAACCTAATATGATTATTTCAGAACCTGTTAACAATCAACAGTCAACAGCGCATATCCCAAATGAAATTAAGAGACTAAAAAGGGCATTTAATAGCACAGTATGATCTTATCAACCTGCAATCAACTTTCTCCAAGCCCTTATTTTGAAGACAGGCAGAAGAAAGGAAGAGGAGCTATAGAAAGGCAAGAGAAAAAGGAGAAAGAAAAGAGAAAGTGAGGAAAGAATGAAAGTAAAGTGAACACACACTGGAAGAGGAAGATTCTGCAAAGAGACACGTGATGGACACAGAAAGCCGAAGAAACCGAGGAAGAAGAGTAGAGGGATGACTCATAGGGAGGAAAAAGTCTATCTGATGTTCCAAGGGTCTTTATATATTAAGTCTAAAGAGCACAATCTATGTGAATCCATAGTTTCATATTGAATAAAAGTTTTTAAATGATATCAATACTCAGACAACATTCTCATTGTAGTAGACATAAAATGCATTCATTTTATATCATATAAAATGTATTCAATAATAAGATGCAGTTTACAGAAAAATGAAAGTAATCATGATTCAGTAATGTGGCATGTCCCCAAATCTTAATTTTTAATATAATTTTTAAGTGAAATATATAAATTATTGCTGAGTGTTTCTAAAGTAATTTAATATAATAATTTCCTCATTCTGTGCTGTTACCCCAAAATCCCTTCTTTCTTTCTTCCTTGCTAGAAAAAAACCTAATTTTCTCCAGGGGTGCCAATGTGCACTGCCTCAGGGGACAGCTCACAAGTAATCTAAACCAGTGCTGAGGATCCTACTCCTCTTTGCTACAGACCTCCTTCCACAGCTCTTCTGACAGGTGGGACACTATGTGAAACAGACCAATGAAGCATACCAGACACGGCCAATGAAACATAAGGAGAAGTTTGCTGGGGCATTTTTGGGAAAAGATTTTTCAACACTGCCTTTTGGTTAACAGCTGGCACAACTCGTCTTCAGGCCTTAAACATGGACATAATGCACAGAGGAGTGACATCTCTCTTGTGACTATCATGACAGAAAAAGGACAAGTAAGAGGACACCAGGAATAAAAGAATGGGAAGAAAAACTTGAATCCTTGTTGAACAGCTGAAATAGTAATAGCACCACCTATGTTTAGATAAATTCCTATTTAAGCCACTGTTAGCCTATATTTTTGTTATCACACTAGGTATTCTTATCCAAGACCAAGTTGATCCAAACCCAATGAACATATAAAAGTACATGAACCATAAGAATACATTTTTAAAATGAAAGAAAGCAAAACCATGCTTCATTTACTACCGCTGGCAGTGACTATTATATCAACCCAATCCTCTGCAAATTGGTGACGCAAGTTAAATTTTAAAAACTCATTTATCATTTCCAAAAGGAACTGTAGTTCTTCTCTACAAAACAGTAACAGCTAATAAGCAGAGAGGAATAACAAAAATAGAAAATCACTCCTAATAGTCCCTTACCTCCCCCCCCAAAAAAATCTTCAAGTAAAAATCATCAACAGATGTTAAGACTGACAAGGAATTAAATATGCTCATGGTGCCAAAGTTACGATAAAATTACAACAAAGTAATTCAACGGGGGAAGGGATAGTCTTTTTCAACAAACAGGGCTCAAACAACTGAATATTTCTTTGGAAAAAGTGACCTTCACACTGCACATGAAAATGAAACTGAAAGATAAAATTGTAACACTTATAAAAGAAAATCTGGGGAGGTTTAGGACATTCAAAAATGATTTACATAAAATACGAAAAGAAAACATTGATAAACTAGACTTAATTAAAATTTTAAAATTTGTTTTCATAAAAGCAATGACAAGGGGAAAAAGGCAAAAATATGGCTAATAGACAAAAACTGGAACTGATCCAAATGTTTATAAACTTATCAACGGAAAAACAAAGTGGGCATATATACCCATACAATGGAATATTACTCAGACTTCTGATATATGCAACAACATGGATGAGCCTAAGTAGAACATTATGCTAACTGAAAGAAGCTAGATATATAATATAATCTGTCATAGGATTCTGTTTATACAAAATTTTTAGAAAAGGAAAATCTATAGAATCTGTAGAAAGCATATGAGTGACTGCCAGGGTTTGGGGAAGGGAGCAGGGACTGACTGCTAACAGACACTAAGGACCTCTTTGTGCTGACAGACATATTCTAAAACTAGATTGGGAGATGCTTGCACAACTATACAAATTTACTAAAACTCATGAAAGTATACACTTGAAATGGATGAATGTTATAGTATGTAAATTATACCTCAATAACAATGCTGAAAAGAAAAGGCAAAACAGAGAATGGGACAGAAAAAAAATATATATATTCACACATGTACATATATACACACACATATACATTATGTGTATATATATATATATATATATATATATACACATATGACTAAAAACTTATATCTAGAATATATAAAGATTTTCTACAAGTCAGTAATGAGAAGACAATAAATCCTTTTAAAAGTTGGTCCTAAACAAACAAACAAAAAAAACCAAACTCACTGCCACTGAGTTGGTCCCAACTCATAGTGACCCCTCCTTGGGTTTCCGAGGTAGTATCACTATGGAAGTAGATTGCCCCATCTTCCTTCCGAGGAGTGGCTGGTGGGTGTGAACCACCAGCCTTCTGGTTAGCAGTCAAATGCATTAGGCACTATGCCACCAGAGCTCCCAGTGTTAGTGGTTCTGTCATCTTATATTCATTCCCATATGCAGTAGATTAGAGTTTGGGGTCCTCCACATCCTAGCCAACAATTGGTGTTTGCAGTCTTTTTCATTTTAGCTATATTAATGGGTATGTAGTAGATTCACATTGTGGTTTTAATTTGTATTTTCCTAATAACAACTTTATTAGTTAGAAAATCAGCAATTTCTTTAGAAGTAAACACACAATTCTTTACAAAGACCCAACCATTCTATCTTTTAGGTATTTACCCAAGAGCCATGAAAACATATACTGACACAAAACATTTGTACAAGAATGTTCATACCAGCTTTACTACAATAGCCCTAAGCTGGCAATAACAAAAATGTCTATTAATACATGAATGAATAAATAAAATATGGCATATACACAAAATGGAATACTAATCAGAAATAAAGTAGAACAAACTAACAATTCACACAACATCATGGTTCAATCTCTGGATAATTATACTGAATGACACAAGGAAGAACATGAGGCAGGACTCCCAATTATGTAACACTACCAAAGTCACCAGCTCCTGAGTCGATTCTGACTCACAGTGACCCCACTGGGTTTCCAAGGCTGTAAATGTTTACAGAAGCAAACTGGCTCATCTTCCATGGAGCAGCTGATGGGTTTGAACACCTAACCTTTGGGTTAGCAGTCAAATGCCTTAACCACTACACCAACAGAGCTCCCTATATAACACTGCAGCAATTGAAAATCAATCTCTATTGAACAAAAGTGGCTGACTACACTTTCATATTTTTAGAAGGTAAGAATTTTAGTATTCACTACTTTAATTAAAATCTAACATAAGATTATTTAAATTAAGCAAATCATTTTAAAAAAAGAATCATTCAAATAAAAACGAGTTAATTTTTGAGAAACAGAAAATACACATAAATAGAAGAGTGACAACCAAATTTTAAACAAAGAGTAGGAAGTAAATACAATTAAAATTTATTCTGTTATTGAAGAAATTATTCACAGGGCAGAATGAAGTGAAATGCCATTCAGTGAACTGGAGAACTTGAGAAAGCAACAACACCAAAAGAGACTTAAGGCTGAAAACAGTTAACAAGATGTTAATAATACTACAAGATGGCAACAAAATAATAATAATAACAAAAGCAGCCAATGTTACTGTGGGTTGTCCGTGACAAGATAAAGTGTCAAAAAATAAGAAAATAAGATGACTGTATAATACTGAAATACTAGTACTACTTCACATTTGGCATAAAACAAAAACAGAGAAATACCATACAGTAACTGAAATACTGCACAAGAGGCAAGGGTGGCATGCTTAAAAAAGGAAGGAACGAATGAAGGGAGAAAGAAAGAAAGAAAGGAAAAGATTAAATTATCCACCATGGGAAAAAAATGCAATTATTTAGAATAGAGATTGGCATAATTTTTCTTTAAATGGCCAGAGAGTATTTTTGTCTTTGTTTGCCACATACGGTCTCCAGCTACTGCATATTCTTCCTCTTTTCTGTTTTTTCCCCAACTATTTAAAAATGTAAAAACAATTCTTAGCACTTCTACCATTAAAAAAAAAAAAAAACCAGGCCATAGGCTATAGCTTGCCAAATCCCAATTTAGAGTGCTGGGAAGGAGTTTAAATTAGTTTCTATTCAAATTTAAAGCTAAAATACTAAGGAGAAACCAAACATGCTTTAGGAAAAAGATTAGATAATTTTTTTCACATTTTGTACATTCCATGTTCCAAAGAGTTGATGCTTTTGAGTTATGGTGTTGAAGAAGAATGCTAAGAGTACCATGGACTGCTAAAAGGACTAACAGATCTGTCCTGGAAGAAGTGCAGCCAGAATGGTCTTTGGAAGCGAGAATGGCCACACTTCATCTCATCTACTTTGGTCATGTTGGCAGGAGGAACCATTCCCTGGAGAGGGATGCTTGGTAAAGTGGAGGGTGGAGGGTCAGCGAGGAAAGAGAAGGCCCTCAATGAGATGGACTGACACAGTGGCTGCAACGATGGGCTTGATGGGCTCGGGTACAGCAGGGATCGTGAGGCTGGCACAGGACCATGCAGTGTTTTGTTCTGCTGCACAGAGGCTCGCTATGAGTCAGAGATGACTCGACGGCACCTAACAACAACATCAACATGTTCTGATTATTAATGGATGTTTGCAGCTGTCTCTTCCCATTTGAAGTCATGTCACATCAGCAAATGGAGGTCCCAAAGGTCTTCCCATGTCATTAAGTTTGTCTTAAGACAGCTAAAATATCTTTTAAAATTATAGAACATTAAGTCAGTATAAATCAATAATATTACTACTATTCATAAGCCCATATAACAACGTATTCCAACACCTGTCTGTCAGTTTATCCCACTGTGGTGGCTGCATGTTGCTGTTATGTTGGAGGCTATGCCACCAGTATTTAAAATATCAGCAGGATCACTCATGGTGGACAGGTTTCAGAGGACCTTCTAGAGTAAGACAGACTTGGAAAAAGGAAGGGGCCATCCACTTCTCAAAGAGCTGGACAGTGAAAACCTTAGGAACAACAGTGAAACAGTGTCACATCTAGTGCCAGAAGATGAGGCCCTCAGGTTGGGAGGCAGTCAAAATACGACAGGGATAGAACTGCCTCCTCAAAGTATAATTGATCTTAATGACGTGGGTAGAGTAAAGCTTTGTTGTTGTTGTTGTTATGTGCCGTTGAGTCGGCCCCGACTCATAGCGACACCTCCTTGGGTTCCCGAGGCAGTATCACTACGGAAGTAGATTGCCCCATCTTCCTTCCGAAGAGTGGCTGGTGGGTTTGAACCGCCAGCCTTCTGGTTAGCTCCATTGGAACATTTGCTATGCACTGCCGTCAAGTCAGGATCTGACTCATAGTGACACCTTCCTGGGTTTCCGAGGCAGTATCACTAAGGAA
>NW_006921594.1:12429453-12457272 GCF_000298275.1 Orycteropus afer afer | reverse complement strand
GGGTTTGAACCGCCAGCCTTCTGGTTAGCAGTCAAGTGCTTTAGCCACAATGCTACCAGAGCTCCTAAGCTTTAGGGGCCTCCATTTGCTGATGTAGCACAACTCAAAATGAGACAGCTGCAAATATCCATTAATAATCAGAACATGGAATGCACAAACTATGAATCTAGGAAAATTAGAAATGGAATGCATAAAGATTGATATGCTAGGCATTAGTGAGCTGAAATGGACTGGTTTGGGCCATTTTGAATCAGACAATCATATGATCTACTACGGCTGGATAGACAAATTGAAGAGGGATGGTGTGACATTCATCGTCACACAGAATGTTTTGAGATCTATCCTGAACTACAATGCTGGCAGTGATAGAATAATATCCATACACCTACAAGGAAGACCAGTTAATGCTATTATTATTCAAATTTATGCAGAAACCACAAAAGTCAAAGACAGGAAATTGAAGATTTTATCAACTTCTTCAGTCTGAAACTGACCAAACATGCAATCGAGAAGTATTGATTATTACTGGTGATTGGAATGCAAAAGTTGGAAACAAAGAAAAATCACCAGTAGTTGGAAAATATGGCCTTGGTGATAGAAATGATGCTGGAGATCACATGATAGAATTTTGCAAGAGCAATGAATTATTAAATGCAAAAACCTTTTTTTCAACAATATAAACAGTGGCAATACACATGGACCTCACCAGATGGAATACACAGAAATCAGCCTGACTACGTCTATGGAAAGAGGTGATGGAGAAGCTCAATAATTTCAGCCAAAGCAAGGCAGGAGCTCACTGTGGAACAAACCATAAATTGCCCTTCAAGTTGAAGCTGAAGAAAATTAAAACAAGTCCACAAGGGCCAAAATATGACCATGATGATTATATCCCACCTGAATTTAGAGACCATCTGAAGAAAAAATTTGATGCAGTGAACACCAATAACTGATAACCAGACAAGTTGTGGGATGACATCAAGAACATCATCGGTGAAGAAAGCAAAAGGTCATTAAAAAGACAAGAAAGGAAGAAAAAACCAAAATGGATGTCAGAAGAGACTCTGAAACTTGCCCTTGAGCAGAGAGTAGCTAAAGCAAATGGAAGAAATGACAAGATAAGAGATGAACAGAAGATTTCATCAAAGAGCAGCTTGAGCAGACAAAGCCAATTACTATAATGAAATGTTTTCTAACCTGGAGTTAGAAAACCAAAAAGGAAGAATATGCTCAGCATTTCTCAACCTGAAAGAACTAAAGAAAAATTTCAAGCACTGAGATGCAATATTGAAAGATTCTATGGGCAAAATGGGAGCTCTGGTGGAATAGTGCCTATGGCATTTGACTGCTAACCAGAAGGCTGGCAGTTCAAACCCATCATCCACTCCTTGGAAGAAGATTGAGAAATCTACTTCTGTAGAGATACCACCTTAGAAACCCAAGGAGGGGTCACAGTGAGTCAAAATGACTCAACAGCAGTGAATTTGGTATTTTGGGCATGGGCAAAATATTGAATAACACAGGAAGCATCAAAATAAGATGGAAGGAATACACAGAATCACTGTACCAAAAAGAATAGGTTGATGTTCATCTATTTCAAGAAGTGGCATATGATCAAGAACCAATGGTACTGAAGTAAAAAGTTGAAGCTGCACTGAAGGAACTGGTGAAAAATGAGGTCCCAAGAATTGACAAAACATCTGCTGACATGTTTCAACACACGGATGCCATGCTGGAGGCACTTACTCATCTATGCCAAGAAATCTGGAAGATCGCTATCTGGCCAACTGACTGGAAGACATCCATATTTGTACCCATTCAAAGAAGGTGATCCAACAAAATACAGAAATTATCGAACAATATCATTAATGTCACATGCAAGTAAAATCTTGCTGAGGATAATTCAAAAACATTGCAGCAGAATATTGACAGAAAATTTACAGAAATGCAAGCTGGATTCAAAAGAGGGAGTGGAATGAGGGATATCAGTGCTGATGTCAGATGGGTCTTGGCTAAAAGCAAAGAATACCAGAAAGATGTTTATTTGTGCTTTATTGCCTACTCAAAAGCATTCGACTGTTCGGATAATAACAAATTATGGATAACGTTGAGAAGATTGGGAATTCTAGAACACTTAATTGTGCTCATGAGGAACCTGCACATAGACCAGGAAACTTTCATTCAAACAGAACAAGAGGAAACTGCATGTTTTTAAAATCAGGAAGGGTATACGTCAAAGTTGTAACTTTTTGCCACACTTATTCAATCTGTATATGCTGAGCAAATAATTTGAGAAGCTGGACTATATGAAGAAGAACACAGCATCAGGATTAGAGGAAGACTCATTAACAACCTGCAATATGCAGGTGACACAACCTTGCTTGCTGAAAGTGAAAATGACATGAAGCACTTACTGATGAAGATTAGAGACTACAGTCTGCAGTATAGATTACACCTCAACATAAAACAAAAAGCCTCACAACTGGACCAATAAGCAGCATCATGATAAATGAAGAAAAGACTGAAGTTGTCAAAGATTTCATATTACTTGGATCCACAATCAATGCCAATGGACGCAGCAGTCAAGACATCAGACGACATATTGCACTGGACAAATCTGCTGCAAAAGACCTCTTTCAAGTGCTGAAGAGTAAAGATGTCTCTTTGAAGACTAAGGTACACCTAACCTAAGTCAGATTTTCATTCACCCTCATATGTATGTGAAAGCCGGACAATGAATAAGGTACAGTTGATGCTTTTGAGTTGTGCTATTGGCAAAGAATACTGAAAAGTACCATGGACTGCCAGAAGAATGAACAAATCTGTCCTGGAAGAAGTACACAGCTGGACTGTTCCTTGGAAGTCAGAATGGCCAGACTTCGTCTCATCTACTTTGGTCATGTTGTCCGAAGGGACCATTCCCTGGAGAAGGTAAAGTGGATGGTCAATGTAAAAGAGGAAGACTCTCAACAAGATGGATTGATACAGTGGCTGCAACAATGGGTTCAAGTATAGCAAGGATTGTGAGGATGATACATGACCAGGCAGTGTGGTACTGTTATACACATCGTCACTATAAGTCGGAGCCAATTCAACAGCACCGAACAACAACAGCAATGTATTATCTTTAAAGAACTATGGTATAGTTTTAAAATTATTACTTATACATGTTATAAAGCTTATCCAATTGAATGATGTACCTAGGCCAGTTCTCTCCTAAATCTCAGGAAACTAACAATGATGGGAGCAAACCAACAAGTATTTGGGGGAACAATGGCAAATCAGGAAATTGAAGCTTGTAAAATCAAGGACATATGAACAGGAGACATATATATTCATTACTTGAAAAGCACTTGTCATTATTATCCTTTCAAGTTGCTTATTGTATGCAAGAAATACACTTTGTATGAGAGCTGAAAAATTATTGAAACTTTATATAAAATAATACCAGGATCAAATATAGAAAAAGAGTTTCTATAGATCCAAATGATGAGATCTGCTCTAAGATTCATGAGATGAGCCAGGGAAACCTCTAGCAGTAAAAAGATATGAATGCCAGGCTTCTTAGAGCAGATACGCAGGTTCATAAATCAAATGACATAGACAGCTATCGTTTATAACTACTTCTCACTTATCAACTATCTCGTTATCTGATATTTTGCATTTATGACAGTAGCTAAACATTTACTGACTATTTTGTGCATTAACAAGGTGGCAGGCATGGTGGCTATGGCTAAGGAGCATCCCTTCCCTTGAGAAGGGTCTCCAGGTGGCTGCCAGGAAGCTGAGCCATGCTGCCCCATGCTTCTGCTCCCTCCTACCAGCGAGGACTGTTCCAACTGCTTCAAGGGCCAGCCTCCTCTGTGGCCACAGCCTCCAAGCAGATGCACAGGCAGCACTGAGCCAGCAGGCATCTGTTCTGGGTTCCTAGCTCCTATGAGGCCTGAGACCCTGCAGCTGAAAATTATTGTGGGGTGAGGAGGGAGGAAATAAAGAGACAACGGAGAGGGTGTCTGTAAGAATTGCATGTGAGTTTTAATGACATCCCAAAGTGAGTCAAAATGGGGCTGTAGCCTCAGCTTCAGTGGGAGCAGGTGCCCAGTCAGCCTTTCAGTAGTACCCTTGCAGGAAGCCATAAGGCTTGGTGGTTTCCCAGGCCTAGAGGGGATCATAAACACAGTTCTTGCTGGATTGGAAGTGGAGGCCTGGAGGTGGTTCTGCAAGGGAAGCTCTGACCCAGCACAGGAGGGAGGTGACACGGTTAAGCTGTGGGCCCTCCAGTGACACAGCCTGGCTTTATCCACCTTTGTCTCCTCCAGTTCTCCTTCTCTGTAGTCCATAACTAGACTCATCACAGTGACAAGCACATTACTAAATCTTAGCTGTTTTATTTCTATGATCATATTTTATAAATTTTTAAAAAATCAGATGAATGGATGGTCTGAAAACAAAACAAAAAAATCCTTCCATTTCTGCATACACTGACTTTTGATAACAACATGGTTTTGGAACCTAACCATGTAGGTAAGTGGATGTACTATTGGCATTTGCTGGGTCAGTAAGAGAAGAAAGAGATCACAAAAAAGTTGCTATTTGTTGAATCACTGCAGTTAACTACAAAAGTAACCAACAGCTCAACTTTGCCAGGAACTTCTTTTTGAACCTTAACAAAATGCCACACATTCCCTGGCACACAGTGCATTTCCACAGGTCCCCTTATTACACTAGACATAAGTCAGAGTTTTTAATTCTCAAAGTAAAGAGATTTGTAATATGATAATCACTTCCTGTATGCTATGCAGACATTTGCTTACTGAACTCCAATTGTACGCTGCCATTTAGAGTAAAACCCCCTAAATCATGCTGTCATGGTACTTCTTGGCTGACAGCCCATAAGCACCAGAATCTTGGGATCCTGCGCTTGACCGAGGTTTTCCGCCTTGGAGAGAAGTGAGTTCATGGATATTTAGTTACTAGCACTTCAACAACTACTACAGTGGAGATTATAGCCGGGTACTGAACTCTGAAAGAAGGGAGTTCACAGACCCTCCTTCCTGGTGACCTCTAAAGATAAGAAAGTACATCCTCTTCTTCTATCCTGGAACTCCCAGAAAGTCCCGTACTTGTTTACTGGGAAAGCTTAGAATCACAAGTTAAAGCCATCTTCCTAATTAAAATGCATCATTTCACTGTGGGGGCCTGGTATCTATGGTGATGCAGGAACTAGTCCAGATCAAATTCTCTATCACTTATTTTTGAAAGCTAGTTACAGGCCTGAGGTAATGGATTCTCTTGCAATCCTGAAAAAACCATAAAGTCCTCTCTTTCTTTTTCTGGTTTGTGTTAGCAAAAGACTCTGAGGTTAAGTAGAAAACAGATACACACACAGAGCAACTCAGGAGTCAGGGGAGAGCTACCTGGAGCTGGCTACTTAACATATGCACACCCCACCATGCATTAGACAAAGACTGCCTGTGAGGCGGAAGGATGCTTTTTCTAATCTGGTGATAGCTTCACCAGGAGATGGGCTCTTGATCATTACATTCTTCTGAACTTTCTGTAAAGAGAGTGGTATGAAGAGTATTTCAGGTTTATAAAGAGGATGAAGAAAGCAGTTATCTTACTACAGATCTTTCCGTATACAAGTATTAGGACTTTTGTGAGGTCAGCAGTTCCTCTGTATCTAATTAGTCATAATTAGTCAATATGACTTCAAAAATAGAGATTTTTGTAATGCTGTAGTAGAGACTTAAACTACAAATGCTATTTCAAACCTACAACACACTTACACAATTAACTAGGAAAAACAGTGAGACCAAAGAGAAGTTATCTGCATTACCAAAACATTTTTGTTTGGAAAAAGATTGCAAAGAAAACACCCCAAAACAGCACTGAAACAGTTGTTTCAGACAATAGGAATGATCATGCACCTGAGTAACAGCTTACTGCAACAGTTGTTAGGTGACTCTGTTTCCCCCCACACACATTAGACCTGTTGTTGTTGTTGTTGTTATGTGCCGTTGAGTCGGATCCGACTCATAGCGACCCCTCCTTGGGTTTCCGAGGCAGTATCACTACAGAAGTAGATTGCCACGTCTTCCTTCCAAGGAGTGGCTGGTGGGTTTGAACCACCAGCCTTCTGGTTAGCAGTCAAGTGCCTTAGCCACTATGCTACCAGAGCTCCCACACATTAGACCTAGATACAATAAAGTAGTAGAAATGATGTCCATTTTTATTTTAAAATAGATTAATATAAGCGATAACAATTTGAGTTTTTTTTTTTTAAATGATCTCAATTCATCAACCAAGAGTCAAATCATCTAAAATTATTGAAGACAATAAAGATGAGTAATTTCTAATGTTCTTAACTACCACTGACTGTACATTTGGCAAAGAAATCACTAAAGATCCTTGTACTATTTCAAGTTTCAAAATAGATACTGAAAATGACAGTCATCAACTACCAATTCAACCAAAGAGAATTATCAACAGTTTTGAGATCCTAACATAAATATCAAATTGATTATTAAATGCTAATGAAGACATAGAATTTTTTAAAAGTTCATTGTTCATTAATATTAAACATCTCTAGCCTATGAACCTGTAAAATACGCATGTAATATTTCATGAATGCAACAGTACTTCCAAATTAAAATGTTTCATCTAGTCTACACTTATAATAAATACTAAGAAAATATTTAACTATTTCAATGATTCTTGACAAATGAGAAAGCACAATTTTAGAATACAATGGTGTCAGCTACAGCATCCGATTCAATGGACAGTATGAAGGATATCTCAGGCATAAAGAGCATGAGGTAAGGCCCTCAGTGAGGAAGGAAAATGCTGTACATGAAAAATGAAAAACAAGCTGTGTGACTGAAGAGCAGAGAACAGAGGAGGGAATGGATAAAATGGACATGTTTAAATGCTGATGAAGATAGAAATGAGAGAGAGCAAAGTCAATAAGACTCTTAAGAAAACTTTAAATGATGAACTCTAAGACACACATGATATGAATGGTGTCTCTGTGAAGTAGAAATTAAGGGTACCTGCTCAGAATAAAACAAAGCGTAGGGCAAGAGACACAGGCTGACAGAAAGTGGAGAAGGTCTAAAACAATCATTTCAGAGAGTGAGAAAAATAGTCCAACAGAGAAACATTAAAATTCTGAGGACTATTGAGGGAACAGTTTACCTTAGTCATCATGTAGAGACTTCCTGAGGAAATTTTTATGCTGTAAGAATTTCTTTTCAATATAAACTGTTTCACAAATTGCTAAGTAATTTTAGAGGTAAATTTTTAAACAAAATTAGAATTAACTGTTGGTCTTATTGAAGAAGTGGAAAAGCAGGAGCTTCAGACCATGATTCTACAACGTGCTGGCTGTGTAATCTTCAGCTAATTTCCGAACCTTTCCAGGCCTTTGTTTCCTTAACTATAAAAAGTGGATAATTATATCTTTCTCACAGATTTGTTATAGCGATTAAGATAACAAATGTAAAGTGACTAACACAAAGCCTGGCAAAGAACAGACGTTCAATAGAAGTTAGTTTCGTTCTGAATTCCTGAACTGCCTGCTGACACAGCTGAACGTCACCTCTGGCTTGTTGTCCAAGAAGAAAAGAGACTAACAGTTGTCTAGCTCCAAAACACAGGGTCTAGAACACTCTGCTTTCCAGAAAGCGTAATCTCAGTGATGTGATTATCCCTGCAAAACGAGAAACCTGATTTTCTGAATATATCCCAGGGGATCCAGGTCTGAGGTAAACAGACATGCACGATCAAACCCAGAAATAAATGATGGTTAAAAACCACAAATACAGTTTACAGATGAGAGAAACAGTAAAAACTGAATTGAACCACAATGTTAATATCAGCAGATCAGTACATTTTCTTCCTTTAAGTAAAGAAAGTAGGAACCCAAATTATATTCAGAAAATAACTTTATATATATCAAATCTAAACAATAAGATTGAACTAGATAATCATAACGGCTAATGTCAACAAACTAGGATAATCTGACCCTTAACCTTACAGCTTTATAAACAGACAGTATTCCCATCCACTGAAGAGGATCTACCGTCCTCTGAACCTTGCAAAATTATACCAAAACTGCATAGCTCCCTAGCTTTCGTTTTCTAAGATCCAGGCAGATCATCCCACATCTACCCATGAGACCCATGTTACTTTAATGTTTTTTCTTCATCTTTCTAACTCAATCTAACTTAACCTTTATAACTTGATTGGCTAAATAATCACAGTCATCTACTTCAATAATCTTTTGATTAACTTAATACAATCTGAATATACGATAAAAATATCAGTACTTAAGGAATATTAATTTCCTAAAAGTTTATCAGTTATCCTTTAATTTTTAATATGAATTTAAGAAGTATAAAGTAAGATCAAAGTTGACAATTATTAAAATATACACAAAAACAATAAAATACAGCTTACTGAGGAACAACCATCCTAGAAAACACTTTCTCACTCTAAATATACAAGAATACAATAAAAATAATAATGATAAATTAACCTTTTAAAGTAACCATTCCTATGTGGCATGTTAAAACCACCTATGCCTACTACAGTGTTTTAGTGCTACATTACTGTTTCCTTTCTAGAATGCCTTGGTTTGACTGTCAGGACTCCTTACAATATTAGGTATTGAATAAATAAAACTAAATAAGTAAATGAAGCCCAAAAAAAGATATGATCTGCACATGTGGATGGAAAGCTCAGGAACTGAACTGAGAGGCCACTTCTCAAGAAGGTGACTACTCTTTCTTCCTAAATTCACAGCAGAAAAACTGATTAACACAGTTCTCTTTGCTTCTTTTTTTAAGATCTTAAAAGAATATCTTTCTAGATTGGATGTAGTGAAGTAGCTAACTTTTTAACAGATTAAACATTTTATCCTCATGAGAAGACCTAGAGTTAAAATATAAATGATAAACAAGCAAAGCTTGTGCCTAGTGCTGGAGGTCAGGACAACCGTCGCCTCTCAGGAACAGAGGTGGTGACTGTGAGACAGCGAAGAGGCCCAAGGAGTGCTGCTATATACTGCTCGGTGACACGGGTTTTGATGTCACATTGTGATATTTCTTTCTATATATATGTAGTATAGAATCAAGATATTTTCATTTTTCAATATGTATGTAATATTTCAATTTAAAAAGTTTATATTAAAATATAAGTGATTTCAGTTATATTTTTTAAATGACAAGTATTAAGAATCAAAACTCTAACAAGGACCTTTTTAATTTTTAGAATGCTTAAAGAACTATTAATAACATTATTTTTCCCTAATACAAATGTCTAAAATGAAATTATTGGTTTAGGTGATATTAAAAAAGCAGAATATTAACAATTGTACCTGGGTCCAATACAAATAAAGAAAATATGTGAGTGTGTCACAACTGTAAAGGAATGATGATTTAACTGTAAATTGCTGGTTCTAATAGATCAGTACCTTTGGGTTTCTAATTAAGTAAAATAAGCAACAGGAAATGGATACCTTACTAGAAACCATGAGTCAGTTTTTCAAAAATTATGGCATAGTGATCAAGGATGCAAGGCCCTGGAATTAGTATGCCTAAGGCTTGGATCTAACATATATTGTTCACTAACTGTGGAATCTTGGACAAATTATGTAAACTCCCTGTTTCCTCATCTGAAAAAAGGAAGTAACAATAGTAGCAATTTTACTGGGTTGCTAAGAGGCTTAAATGATGAACAGTGTCTTGGACAAAGCAAGCAGGCTCAACAGGTATTAACTATCTGTCTATATCTACATACACATATTATATAAGATAGATTTCATATTATGTACATTATACATTAGACATACTAGGATCTATTTTCAGTAGGATAAAACATATTTCTAGTGTAATTTTCTTTGTATTTTTACCCTACTCTGCAATTCAAACTGTAGAATAGGTAGTTTTTCAATAGCAAAATGGGAGCATATACTACTTTTTTGAACTCAACATGAAATAAATCTTCATCTGTAGTAAGCCATCTTTTTCACAATAAAAAAAGCTATAGTTTTTATTACCTGAGTCTCCACACCTTGCTCCAGTAGACGCTTTGCTTGATTTTCCACCTCAAGTCGAGCTCTTCCAATAAACAGCAGATCATTTTCTATTACTTCTATTCCAGAAAGATCTATTCCTTGAGAAAGGTAATCTATTTAAACAAACAAAACACACATTCAAATATTTCAATATCGAATATCAAGGTATCAGAACATCATGTAAAACTTACTCAAAAATACTACAGATTTGCTGTTGAAAACAGTTCCCTTTCAAAAATTAACATTAAGAGAATAATAATTACCCAATTATTTTCTCACAAAGTCATAACTTCATTGTGGAACTAAATACTTCAAATAAGAGTTGGTAAAGCAAGTATAAGAATTATGATTATTGTAAGTTCAATGCAAGTCAAAAGATTACAAAAAAAGTAGTGCTAGATTTATTTTATTGTAAGTAAGTCCTAAAAAGCTCATTAAATCTGCAGTTACAGTTATAAAAGCTGTATTCTATAATAAAAACATCTGAAACAAATGTCCAACGTTTGGAGAATGACTAATAATTACAGAAAAAATATCTTACCTTGCAGCCAGTTTACATGATCATGCAGATAGATCTATAGTTATTTACACTGGAAGACTTTCATGATACTAGTGACTAAAAACTTACAAAGAAGAATTAATTCTATGTATAGAATGGTAAGGTCCCTGTGTGGCAGAGTTTGTGCTCAGCTACCAAACCAAAGGGTAGGATTTCAAAGCTACCCCGCAGCACCTAGGAAGAAAGGTCTGGTGATCTGCTTCTATAAAGATCGCAGCCAAGAAAACCCTATGGGTCATCCTAACCACGGTGAAGTGTTACTCCTCCCCGCAAAAAAGCCCTATGGAGCTCAGTTCTACTCTGTAACACGAGGGGTCTCCCGAGTCAGAATTTACTCAACAGCAACAATTTGTTTATAGAATTATATGCATAAATTTGCAGCCTGAGAAATGTAAAAAGATATCTACCAAGATGTTAACAACAGCTGTCTCTACGTGTTTAAAATTTGAGTAATTAAAATTTTTTAATTTAATTTTATTTTTTGCTTAAGCTTAGAGCTCTGGTAGCATAGTGGCTAAGACACTTGCCTGCTAACCAGACGGCTGGCGGTTCAAACCCACCAGCCACTCCTCGGAAGGAAGGTTGGGCAATCCTACTTCCGTAGTGATACTGCCTTGGAAACCCAAGGAGGAGTTGCTATGAGTCGGGGCCGACTCGACGGCACATAACAACAACAACAACAGACGTATCTAAAGTAACTAAAATGTTAGGAATGAAGGTTTAATTATGCAGCTTAGATACGGTTCTAAAACTCATATTTTCTATTTCAACAAGATAAATTATTTCTACAAAATAAAATTGATTTCAGTAGATGACTTAGTTTTGTCAGTTAATAACCCAAATACGTTCTTCTTCATTATATTCTCTTAATTAGAAATCATTTATCTTTAAGTGTTAGGAAAATATACCGCTAGCACTTACATATTACCATATTTTACTTAAGCTTCAAATTGAAACATATTAAACCAAATCAAATCAAACCAGTTGCCATGGAGTTGATTTCAACTTTGCTGGCCCTATATGTGTCAGAATAGAACCATGCTCCACAGGTTTTGTTTTTGTTTTTAATTTTTATTGTGATTTGGGCCAAAGTCCACAGAGCAAATTCATTTTCCATACACCAGCTCACACACCTCGTCTTATGAAATCAACCACAACTTCCCACAATGCAACAGCTCCCTCCCACTTCTCCCCACAGCTACCTCCTCCCTATGTCCCCCCCTCCCATGCACTCCCCCAAGCTGTCTCCCCGTGCACACACAGCCTTTCTATTCTCCCATGATTCATCTTTCCAAGGAGTGTATCTACCTATTGTAAATGTTCAGCTCATCTGCCTGTCTTTTGTTTGGCTGGAAGCCACAGAGTGGGTTCAATTCCAGATCTGTAGGGCTGCTGGGAGCCATAGTCTCAGTGGTTCCATCAGGCTCTATCAGACCAGCAAACCTGCCCTCCCCCTTTTTTTTAATGACTCTGAGTTTTGTTCCATAATGTTCTCCCACTCTATTCCATAGAGTTTTTGATAAATGATTTACTGGATACAGATCACCAAGCCTTTCTTCCAAGGCTCCTTTATGTAGACTCAAACCACCAACTTAGTAGTTGAGCACATTAATCATTTATACACCCATGACCTCCTGCAACATACTACCTAGGTCAAACTATATTAAAAGTTCCAGTACAATACTAACAAACCACTCATGGCCATGTACCGCACTCAAATATCTGTGGTGGTTCAAACCCACCAGCTACTCCTCAGAAGGAAGACTGGACAATCTACTTCCGTGATACCACCTTGGCAACCCAAGAGGGGTCGCTATGAGTTGGAACCGACTCTATGGTAGTGAGTTTGGTTTGGTTGGTTTTAAATAGTGGTTATTGCTAATTGTATTCCAACCATAAGTTGGTTTTTTTGTTTTGTTTTGTTTTTAAATGCATATATCTAAAAAGACTTGCAGCTCATCATAGTGAAATCACTGATCTGGTCTCCATCGTTTTCGTTTTCTTTTCCATAACATATAGAATTACATAGTATATAAACTATTGAGCTTGGCTTATTTCACTTTGCATAATGTTTTTCACATTCATCCATGTTTTGGTATAAATCAATAGTTCATCCATTTTTATATTGAATACTATATTGTATGGATTTACAACACCTTTTAACAATTCACCTGTTGAAGAACATTTGAGCTGCTTCTAGTTTTTGATGATTATAAGTAGAGCTGCTGTGAACATTCATATACAAGTTTTCGTGTGAATGTAAGTTGTATTTTTCGTGGGTAAATACCTAAGAGTGGGATTCCTGGGTCCCGTGAAAAGCGTATGTTTAGCAAGAGTTCCACCAATTGCTCTGCATTTTTGTTTGCACTGAGTATTGTCAGGTTTTTTTTTTCTTTTCTTTTAGTCTTTTGGTTGTTGCTGAGGTTTTTTCACATACAGGTATCTACTGCAGCAAGGTGTTGGTCCTCCTTCATCCTCAAAACAGTAGGGGCTTAGTCCCTGGTCTGGATAAAGGGTGTCCAGATTAGAGGACATAATGTACAGGGGAATTAAGTTAAGGTTTACATACTAAATGTTGGGAGGAAACCCTGAGTTTTCTTCTCCGCCTCAACTGGCAGAACAACTGTGTGATGAGAAGTGCTTTCCCTGGAGCATATGAATAGCCCAACAGAAAAAACATGGGGATCCTTCTACAAAAGAGCTCAGCTAGAGACCAGATTGCAAAATCCACAATCGGTAAGGCCCATCCATAGGCTCAGAGTTTCCAATCAACTTTTGGTCTTTCCTCAATCTTAAATATGAGCACCTAATAAAGGATTTTCAGACATCTGAGCAAAGCCTTTACACATGAAAGATAAAGCAAATGGGGGGTGGGGGGAGCAACTTGGAAAGAACACAAAGTATGTAGGGAAAGGAAAAGGTCAAAAAAAGACAATCATTAGAGAAATCAGAGGTGATATTGCATGCATAAGCTCTGGTGATGTTGTGGTTAAAGCATTGGACTGCTAACCAAAAAAGGTTGGAGGTTCAAATCCACTAGACACTCTGTGAGAGAAAGATGAGACAGTTTCCTTCCACGGAGATTTACAGCCTTGGAAGCCCTGTAGGGGCAGTTCTACTCTGTCCTGCAGGGTTGCTATGAGTCAGAATCAATGTGATAGCAGTGGGTTTGGTTTGGTTTTGGTATGCCATCCATAAAGCAAGAATAAATTGTAAGAGAAAAAGGAGCATTCAGAGAACAAAAATATGCTCTTGGAAATAATTAAAAATATGCCAAGAGAAATGAAAATGGCACTGGAAAGTATGAAAAATGAAGAAAATCTCCTAAGAATAGACCAAGGAAGAAGAGATAAAGATACAGAAAAATAGAATTAGAAAACAAGCTCCAGAGGTCTAAGATCAGAACAACAGGAGTTCTAAGAAGAGAAATGTGAGAAACAGATGTGTAAAAATCAGCAGTGAAATAAAGGTTATCCAAAGCTGTAGGACACAGATTCCAGAATAAAGGAGTCTACAAAATGCCCATGGTTAAAAAGACACCAACAAGACATATCACGGTGACATTTCAGAACCAAGAACAAAGAAGAAAACTCCTACAGACTCACCAATCATCTGCAATGAGGAAGATCACAGAACAGTGCAGTAATGTCTTTAAAATTTTATACATTAGGTTCCAGTTTAAGATTTCCATAATCAGCTAAATTAGTTACCAAATACAAAGGTTAAACAGACATTTTGACATATTAAAGGTGTCCAAAAACTCATCTCACGCACACCCTTTCTAGGAAACTACCAGATGTGCTCCACAAGAGAGCAAACCAAGAAAGAGGGAGACACAGGATACAGTACCCAATGTGTCCAACTTAAGGAAAGGCAAAGGCAATGGTCTGGTTAACCACAAATGGAGAGTTTAGGATGTTAGCAATGAACCAGATGTAGGGAATGATCAGACTTACAGAAGACTCCAGGACAGATACTTTAGGATTAATACATACTCATTTAATCTTATATTGAATTAATATAATACTTAATATGCTTGATGGAGCTCTGGTGGTACAGCACCTAAGGCATTTGACCGCTAACCAGAAGGTTGGTGGTTCAAACCAACCAGCTACCCTGCGGAAGGAAGACAGAGCAATTTACTTCCATAAAGATTTACCACCTCAGAACCCCAATGGGGGTTGCTGTGAGTAGGAATCAACTCAATGACAGCAGGTTAGGTTTTTGGTTTTTAATATGTTTGAATATAACGAGAGGAAATAAAGGTAACTGAGCTCTGGTGGTGGAGTCCTAAAGCATTTGACTGCTAACCAGAAGGCTGGCAGTGCAAACCTAAGAGCCACTCCTCAGAGGGAAGATTGGGCAATCTACTTCTATAGTGATACTGCCTTGGAAACCCAAGGAGGGGTCGCTAGGAGTCGGATCTGACTTGACAGCAAAGAGTTTGGTTTGTTTTTTGGTGGAAAATTTAGGGTTAAATCAGTGATAAGTGCATGGAAAATTAAGTAAATTTAAAAAAACAAGAAAATTATTACTTCAGGGAAATTATTAACTTCAGGGAAACAAAAATAATCATTTCAATTTTACTTAAAAGTAACATTTTAAAGTAAATTATCAAAATACTTTTCAAAAGGGCTATAGCATTTTATACTTTTTTCCACAAATCTACAGGAGTCACCTAACCATAAATAGCACTGGATATTATCACTCCTTTGAATATTTCTTACGGTATAAGAATATGTTTTCATTGATGGAGTGACATGAATTTTAAAAAGATATGGTAAAATATCTATTATTTACTCACTTTACTTCTAACCCACAATTTTTGACATATTATCTATTGTTTTTCTTAAATTATTTTGTATTAATTATATAATGATATTGTCTATCATATTTGCTATGAATATTTAGCCAGTTTTTATTTACGTATTTACGTATTTCTTCTTGAGATCACTCTCAAAATAAAACCATGTAAGAATTTTATCTAAAAAGTTTCACATTTGATTCTTCTACACATTCAATTAAGAAATTTCAGGCTAAAGCCTGCTGTTTACAAAAGAAAAATATCAAAATGTAAGACTGTGGGTTATACAAGGTTATCAGGAAAACTGATGAATAGTTACCTAGAGAGGAAAGTTGTCCTCTGAACAAAAATTACATCTCTGAAATTAAAATAAACTTTATGGCAAAGATGAGGGCTTAATCACAAAAATTATGTTTTAAGTCATTTTGAAGCATCAATCTTCTTTCTTACCAAATCAGAGACTGGATAAATGATGCAAATGTATAGAACTATTAGAGAATATTGCTACTAGAGAGTACTAAGCTAAACAATAAATTAAAATTAAGACAAAACAAAGTACTTCTGGCAAGATGGCAGAATAGGCAAACAAGCTGCACAGACCCTCTACAACAAAGACAGGAGAAACCAATAGAAACAGAAGCAGAAGATAAGCCTGGAACCCTAAGTTTCAAAGGGAAAGAAAAAGAACTGGATTAAATACCAACAAGTAGAGGAAACTGAATAACAGCGAATAAGGAGACAGACAGACCTGTGGACTGCTGACTGGCCTGATGGTGAAGCCATTTTGAATATTTGCAAGTGGCGTTCCAATCCAGGCAGCAACCTGAAAATAGGTTCTGCTTGTTGAGGACTATGCAGACAACCACACTGGTGGCTGATGAACAGAAAGGTGACATTCTCCATGTTACCCTTGTATCTAACACGCTTCCAGTGAATGGAGGTGTGGCCATTCCCCACCCCCACCCACCTTCTGGACAGGCAGGAATTCCAACCAGGACCAGGCACTCTGCTACCAGATGCCTTCTGGACAGACAAGAACTGATCCCAGGACTAGGCACCTTGCTCCTAGCCACCTGTTTTCAACATCAGGAACCCTACACCCAGCTGCCTTTTGGGAAGGCAGGAACTTTTCAAAGAATGGGCCCCTGGGCCTAGTTGTCTTCTGAGACAGCAGAACTTTGTATAGGACCAGATACCCTACCTATATCTGCTTTTGGAACTGGCAGGAACTCCCTCTGGAACTAGACATCTTGCTCTCATTCAACTTTTGGACCAGCAGGAACTTTTTCTTGGTCCAGGCACCCTGTCCCCAGACACCAGCTGGGTAAGCAAGAACTTATATGAGATTAGATGTCCTACCTGCAGTTGCCTTCTGTGTAGGCAGGAACTAGCTCTGAGATCAGCTGCCTTGCTTCTAGCTGCCTCTTCAGTAAGCAGGAACCATTTTCTGGGACCAGGTGCCCTACACCTAGCCACTTTTGGGGGACAGCAGGAACTTTTTCTAAGACCAGATGCTCTTCTCTAGCTGCTTTTTGAGCTGGCAAGAATTTCATCTGGAACAAGGTGTCTTACTCCCAGCCAATATTTGGATCAGCAGGAACTTATTCCAGGTCCATCTTCTGGGTCAGCAGAAACTCGTCTGGGATAAGGTGTGCTGCCCCCCTAGGAAAGCAGGAACTAGTACCGGAGGCTGGTGTACTGCTCCCTGCCACCTGCATGGACAGCAGGAATGTTGCCAGGGTGCCCTGCCCCCAAAGATTTCTTTAAAAAATAAAAATTCTATTTTTTTCTCCTTTCTTTTTTCTTTTCTTTCCCTTCCCCTGTTCTTGCTTTATTTTCTCCCTCTTCCTAGCTTTCTTCTTTTTATTTCTTTTCCTCCTTTTGTTTTCCCCATCCTGTTTTCTTTTTGTATTTCTCTTATCTTTTCTTTACTATTCTTTCTTTCTTGCTGTTTTCTTTTCCCCCCTCCCAAGATTTTGTTTTCTTCTTCTATTTGTCCTCCTTTCGTCTTTTTTTCAGTTTTCATTTTTTTCCTTCTAGTGGATGTTGCTATTGGCTTATGCTGTGTGTGTGTTTTGTTGTCTTGTTTTTATTTTTTGTTGTTTGTTTGCTTGTCCCACATGGCAGAAAACAGCGACCATATCCACACGATCCAACTACATCCACACCTCCTGCAGCCCCACCCATTTGGCAAAGGCCACCAACTGATTCTGCACCAACTGTTCAACTATAGATGATGGCCAATACCAGCCCAAGCACCCTCAACTGTTCTATATGAACAGATAACAGAGATCTACACACACATACTCATCCTCTATTACCTGCACCAGCAGATAGGTAATGAGTGCCTAAGTGCTGTTAAACTAGTAAGTGCTGTGAAACTAATGAAACTATTTTATCTGCTCTCTCAGGTAAAGTAAAAACAAAACAAACTAATCACCTTGGCAAATCACACCAACACACAATCACAAACTAAATATAAATACAATGGCATCACAATGTCTAGGAGACAACTGATAATCCCAGTTAACCGAAAGAAGCAAAACAAAATCATACTAACAATGGACCAGAACACAGAGCCAGAAAACCTCCCTGAGGAAGAAGTGGCATTAGAACACAGAGAAAGAATTCAAAAGAATTATATTTATGTTCCTTCGGTGGATCAAGAGACAGATCAAGGAAAATAGCAATGAAATTAAGAAAAGCATACACAAAAATCTGTAAGTATTTACAAAAACAATACAAGAACAAACTGACAAAATAAATGAAAAATAACAAACCATACAAAAACAGTAAATAGAAATCCAGGAAGACTGATACTGAGATTTCAGAAATAAATAATACATTGAAAGGGCAAAGAGGTAGAATCGAATCAATGGAAGACAGACCTAGTGAGATTGCAGACAAATCTCTCAATACTACTTTGTTGAGGGAACAACAGGAAAAAAGAACAAAAGAAAATCTAAGATTTATATGAGACAGTATTGTGGAATAACTTACATGTGACAGACCAGAAAAGAAAACCACCAAGACATATCATAATCAAACTTTGCAGAACCAAAGACAAACAATCCTGAAAACAGCATGGGAAAACTGAAAAGTTAACTATAAAGGGCAACCAGTAAGACCAAGCTCTGATTTCTTTGGAAGAAATCATGCAGATGAGAAGGCAATGGGTTGATATACATAAAATCCTGAAAGAAAAAATTGCCAACCAAGCATTATATACCTACCAAAATTGTCCCTCAAATATGACGGTGACATTAGGACATTTCCAGATAAACAGAAATGAAGGGAATTTGTAAAAACCAGATCAACCTTTCAAGAGATGCTAATAGGAGTCCTTAGTTCAAAGAACTAAGAAGGCAACAACTGGTAATCAACACACGGTGAAAACAAAACGCAGAAACCAACCCCGATATAGAAGTATCCAAAGTAAAATAAACTTACTACACTGTAAACAGGAAAATAGGGCTATTGATTTGTTAATGAGGACAACTAAAAGCAAAAAGTGGGAATATAATATAAGTACAGAACTTCCAAATGGAGAAGTCAAATAGGTTTTGAGACAGAATGGAGTGTTTTAAACTTGAGATGAAAATAATACATCCAAGGGTAACCTCAAAGAAAATTAATAAACTCATCAAAATAAAAAAGAGAGAAGGCATAAATATTTAGCTAATACTAAAAACAATAGCAATGAAGGAAATTATTAAAAAAAAGAAAAAAAATTCATAAACAAAATGAACTTACCACAGAAAAATTGTATGGAACAAAGAAATAAGCAACACCACACACACACACACACACACATTAAAAAAACCATAACAAAATGACAGCAATGAATTCATAGTTCTCAATAACTGCACTGCAAATAAATGGACTAATGGCACCAATCAAGAAACAGAGTTACAGGATGAATTAGAAAACATGACCCAACCATATGTTGTCCACAAGAGACATAGCTTAAACACAAAGAAAAAAAAAAGAAAGATAATAATCAGACGCTGGAAAAAAATATATCAAGCAAAGGGCAATCAAAAATAATAATAATAATAATAATAATCCAGAATGGCAATATTAATTTCTGATACAATCAACTTTCTATGTTAGACTGGGTTCTCTAGAGAAACAAAACCAGTAAAGCTTATATATATGTATATATAGAGAAATTTATCTTAGGAAAATGGCTCACACACTTATACAAGCTGGCAAGTCCAAAGTTCCTGGAACAAACATCAAGCTGGAGGCTTTTCCACATCAAGCTGGAGGCTTTTCCATGTCAGGTTGGAGGCTTTTCCTGACTCTTGCAGCCGCAGAGGCTGAGGAGCTCAAGGCTGGCAGGTAGTACACTGGCTGTTGACTCCAACGAATGATGAATCCAAGATCTCCAGGCTGAATGGTGGATTGTTCACACACGGACAGTTGTAGGCAGCACAACAGAATCCTGATCTGCAGAAGAATGTCTCTTTTCCCAAGATGTCCATAGATATACTGGAAGCAGGCCACACCCCTAGGGAAACTCCCTTTCAACAGATTGGCTGCTCAAAACATAATCATCTGATCCCATCATGGGAACAACCACATCACAACAGCTTAAACCACCCAGAATTGTGGTCCAGCCAAGTTGACACACAGCTGCAACTACCACACTTTCCAAAAAAGATTACCATAAGAGACAAGGGAGGACATTACATAATGATTAAAGGATCAACTGAATGAGAGAACATAATCATAATAAATATCTACATACCCAAGGAAATAGCCTCAAAATACATATATCAAACTTTAACAGAATTGAAAAGAGAAATAACTCCATTGTAATATTAACTAAAATTACAATTAACCAAAAAATTACAATTATGGTAGTTAAGGATGTGTGTCAACTTGGCTGGGCCTGGTTTTGAACGGCTGGGCAGCTGGATGTAGTTATTCCTCATGATGAGACTGGTAATTAACTCCATAGTGGAATCTGCTGTGAATAGTTAAGTAGCTGCCTTAGGAATGTGGTCTGCTTCCAGTATATGAGACACTTTGAGAAAGGTATGGAGTTTCTTGGCATATTTGAGCCTTGCATTTATCTGAGTCTTCATTCAGCAGACAGCTATGTTGCCTGCCAATTTTGGGACTGTCTCTGGACTTGAACTAGTAGGCATGCTATGTTGCTTGATAATTGTGGGACTGTGCCATTTTACTTGTCAACCTTGGCTTGTCAGCCTCAGCAGCCAGTAGCTCCTTGAGTTATGAGATGCCTCCAGCATCAGTGGGCCAGAAGCAAGAGGCAGAGCTGAAGCCCAAGGTCGAAGGGCTTTCACCCAGCCCCTAGAGCTGACACTGTGAAAACACAACTTACTAAGTTTTTAGGAGCTCTGGTAGCGTAGTGCCTAAGGCACTTGACTGCTAACCAGAAGGTTGATGGTTCACACCCACCAGCCATTCCTCAGAAAGAAGGCTGGGAAATCTACTTATGTAGTGATACTGCCTCAGAAACCCAAGGAGGGGTCACTATGAGTTGGGTCCAACTTGATGGCATATAACAACACCACCACCAAGTCTTTGGGACATAGCAAAACCAGTGAGCACAGGACAACATAAATAATAAATGCACACATCAAAAAAAGAAGAAAGAGCCTTAACCCAAAATCTACAGCTACAAGTAAAAGAGCAGCAAAAAAAGTCTATAGTCATCACTAGAAAAGAAATAATAAAGATTTGAGTAGAAGTAAGTGAAACAGAAAGCAGAAAAACAATAGAAAGAATCAACAACAGGAGTTAATTAATCTTTAAAAAGATTAATAAAATTGACAAACCACTGGCAATTTTAACAACAGAAAATAAGAAGATGCAAATAACATGAATAAATAAGAAATGAAATGGGTGATGTCACAACAGAAGCAACTGAGATAAAAAGGATAGTATCAGGATTCTATGAAGAACTGTGCTCCAACAAACTTGAAAGCCTAGAACAAATGGACAGATTTCTAGAAACACACTACTTACCTAAACTAACAAAGATTGAGGTAGAATACTTGAACAGACCAGAAACAAAAAAAAGAAATTGAACAGGTCATAAAAAACTACCAAAAAAAAAAAAAAAAAAAAAAAATTCTGGGCCACACAGCTTCACAAGAGAATTCTACCAGACACTCAGGGATAGGGTGACACCAATCCCACTCAAACTATTCCAGAACACAGAGAAGGATGGAATCCTCCCAAATTCACTTTATAAAGAAAGCATAAACCTTATACCAAAACCAGGTAAAGACACCAATAAAAAGAAAATTACAGACAATATCCCTCATGAATATAGATGCAAAAATCTTCAACAAAATCCTAGCCAATAGACTGCAACACCATATCAAAAAATAAATAAATAAATACATCATTATGAGAGGGATTCATACCATGATGGTTCAACATTAGGAAAACAATTGGCACAATCTGTTACTCAAATAAAACAAAGGAAAAGAACTACATGATCATATCAATTGGTGAAGAAAAGGTACACAATAAAATCCAATACTCATTCCTGATTTAAAAATAAATAAATAAACTTTCAGCAACATAGAAATAGAAGGGAAATTCCTCAACATAATTAAGGTGATATAGCAAAACCAACAGCCAACATTATTGTCAACAGAGAGAGACAGAAAGGATTCCCCTTGCAAATAGGAACCAGACCAGGATGTCCTCTATCACTTTTTTTTCCAACACTGTATTGGAAGTCCTTTCCAGGGCAATAAGGCAAGAATGGAAATAAAAGGCATCCAAATTGGTAAAGAAGATATAAAACTATCTTTATTTGCAGATGATATGATTCTATACATAGAAAAACCAAGAGACCCAGCAAGAAAACTACTGGAACTAATTGAAAGATTCAGTAAAGTGACAGGATACAGGATCAATACACAAAACGCAGTTGGGTTTCTCTACATCAATAAAGAGATCTCTGAATAGGAAATGAAGAAACAATACCTTTTACACAACAGCTACCAAAAAGTAAAATACTTACAAATAAATCTTATTAGGGACGCTGTTGTTGTTGTTGTTATGTGCCATCAAGTCAGACCCAACTCACAGCGATCCCTCCTTGGGTTTCTGAGGCAGTATCACTACGGAAGTAGATTGCTCCATCTTCCTTCTGAGGAGTGGCTGGTGGGTTTGAACCGCCAGCCTTCTGGTTAGCAGTCAAGTGCCTTAGGCACTATGCTACCAGAGCTCCTATTAGGGACACTAAGACCTATTTAAAAAAAAACAAAAAAACAAACCTACAAACCACTAACACAAGAAAGGATAAGAGATATACATAAATAGAAGGACATACCATGCTCATAGATAGGAGGACTGAACAGTGTGAGAATGTCAATACTACCCAAATCAATCTATAGATTCAATGCAATCCTGATCCAGACTTCATTAACACTCTTTCAGGACATGGAAAAACTAATCACTAATTTTACATAGAAAGGAAAGAGACCTCAGATAAGCAAAACACTACTAAAGAAGAAAAACAAAGTAGGTCTCACACTACCCAATCTGGAAACCTACTATACAGACACAGTAGTCAAAACAGCCTGGTATTGATAGAATGACAGAAACACAGAACAGTGGAACAGAATTGAGAATTCAGAAATAGACCCATCGACCTATAGACAGCATATCTGTGACAATGAGTCAAAACCCATTAAATGGGGAAGACATAGTATCTTTAACAAATGGTACTGGCAAAATTGGATATCCATTTGCAGAAAAATGAAACAAGACCCATACTTCACACCATACACAAAAAATTAACTCTAGATGGATCAAAGATTTAAATGTAAAACCTAAAACTCTAAAGTTCATCAAAGGAAAAATAAGGGCAAAGTTAGGGGCTATATTTATGGCATAAATAGACTATCATACATAACAAAAAATGCACAAAAAGCATAAGATAAACTAGATGATTGGGACCTGCTAAACATTAAATTCTTATGTGCATCAAAAGACTTCTCCAAAAGAGAAGATATAAACTGGGAAAAAAATATTAGGCAATGGCATACCCAACAAAGGACTTATCTCTGAAATTTATAAAAATGTCAATACTTCAACATCAAAAAGACAAACAATCCAATTAAAAAATGGGCAGAAAGCATGAGCAGACACTTCACCAAAGAAAATATTCAGGTAATCAAAGAAGATATTCAGGCAGTCAACAAACACATGAAGAAATGTGCTTGATCATTAGCCCTTAGAGAGATGCAAATAAATAATAATAGTAATAAAAAAAGATACTATCTCACCCCAGCAATAATAGCAAAGTACAACAAGACAGAAACAACAAATGCTGGAGACGGTATGGACAGACTAGAACTCTTCACACATTGTTGGTGGGACTGTAAAATGGTACAATCACTGCGGAAAATGGAATAGCACTTCCAAAAAAAGTTGGAAATAGAAGTAATCATTTGATCCAGCAATCCCAAAGGTGCATATCCTAAAAAAGTGAGAGCTGAAACACAAATTGATATATGCACACCCATGCTCATCACAGCACTACTCACAAAAGCAAGAGACAGAAGCAACCTAAGTGCCCATCAACGGATGAATGGATAACCAAACGATGGTACATACGACACATACAATGAGATACTACGCAACATTAAATAATGAAGAATCCACAAAAAACCTAATAAAGTGGATGAACTTAGAGGATATTAAGCTGACTGAAATAAGTCAATCACAGAAGCACAAATACTATATGAGTCCAGTATTATAAAAAGTCAAGGAAAGGTAAGAGAAAACTGCTAGGCAGGTAAGAGACATTATTGACTTGGGTGAAAGGAAAGGCAATATACTAAAGTGATTAACCAGCACAATATCACTGAATGAAGGCACAGAGAGGTGCACAAGAGGTACAGACAACAAGGTAAATTATGTTACATATACAATAGTGCATTATCAGGAATAAGAAACATTAATCTACTGATGGATACACAGCCAGGCAAGAATGATAAGGTAAGAGTAGGTGAATGGGATATACCCCTTACCATATATAAGTTTGGCAGATGATAATTCTACATGTGTATTTGTATGTGTTATAAAAATGTCCATATATATAATAGAGTTAATGGGGGCATAGTTTTGATAACTTCTGAGCCACAACCAACAGGCTTGAGGGAGTGACTTGCTGAACCTGTGGGTTCAGGACCAGGGTCATGGGGGACATCAAGCTCAACTGGTATATCATAGTACATGAAAAACACTGTTCTACATCCTACTGATTGATGTAGATGGACTGACACAGTGGTTGCAGTGATGGGCTCAAGTATAGCAAGGATCGTAGAGCTGGTGCAGGACCAAGTGGTGTTTCATTCTGCTGTGCATAGGGTCGCTATGAGTCGGAGGTGACTCAAAAGAACCTAACAACAACAACAACAACAACAACAACACATCCTATTTTGGTGAGCAATGACTGGGGTCTTAAAAGCTTGTGAGTGATCATCTAAGATGCAACAATTGGTATCTCCTGGTCAGATGACAAGAAGAGTGGAGAAAATCAAGGACACATGGGAACAGTTAATCCAGTGGACCATGGGAACCTCAACCTACACAACCATGAGACCAGAAGAACTAGCTGATGCCTGCCTACCACTGCCAACCACCCAGAAAAGGATCAAAATTAGAGATCCTGGATAGAGTGGGAGAAAAATGTGGAACAAAACTCAAAATCATAAAAAAGACCAGGCTTATTGGTCTGACAGAGACTGGTGAAACCCCCAAGACTATAGCCCCTGGTCTACATCCTTTAGGTCTGGAACTGAACTTACTCCCTTGGCTTAAACCTTCATCCAACCAACAGATAGGCCCACCAGGTGAAGTATTACACCAGGGAGGTCCACTCCTTGGAACAATCAACCACGGGAGATCAGAAGGGCAGCATTTGTGCAAGGAAAAAGCTTAGAAGATAGGAATGTGGTGGAAAGAAGGACACAGGGAAAAGGTAACTACAGGTAGGAAGTGAGAAGAGAGCTATTTCATTGTGGGGATTTCAATCAAAGCCACAAAAGAAATTGTATATGAATGGTTGAATTGAAAAAAAAAAAAAATTGCTCTGTAAACATTCACCAAAATTACAATAAAAAGTTTTAAATAAATAAAATTTTGACAAAACAAAACAACTATAAAATGATACCAAAAAACATGGATGCTACATGGTTATAAAACTGATAGAATTATCAAATTTATCAAATTAATTGATCAAATTTAGAATTAATTTATCAAATCAACAATGTGATTTGAGCCTCTATCTACTGAAAGCACATGCACAAATAATGTCTCCAAATCCTTACTTGGTATTTGGTAACAAATGGCTAAGTCAAGGGGTTCCACTTATGTTCATAGCCAACCGATATTTTTAAATAGTTTTATACACGTTCACCAAAACCAAACCAAACCCACTGCCATCGAGTAAATTCTGACTCATAGAGACCCCTACTGGGTTTCCTAGATGGTAAATCTTTACAGAAATAGATTGCCCCATCTTCCTACCACGGAGTGGCTACTGGGTTTGAACTGCCAACCTTCTGATTAGCAGTCAAATGCCTTAGGCACTGCACCACCAGAGCTCTTTACACACACAAAAGGCTTATTTAAACACACAATTTAAAATAAACAAAACTTATTTTACTGAAGAAACCTTAGAAAACACATAAAGTTAGAGAAAAAGTAAAAGTCATGTAAAATTTCAATAAGGACAACTTAATACAGATTTTTAATTAAATTTCCTTATTCTACATATAAATGGTATATCTTTTTAATGTGGTAAAAAAAAGTGTTGTTGTTAGGTGCTGTCGAGTCAGCTCTGACTCATAGAGACCCTATGTATAACAGAACGAACACCTCCCGGTGTGCACTAGCCTCACAATCCTTGTTACACCCAAACCCATCATTGTAGCCACTGTATCAATCCATCTTGTTGAGAGTCTTCCCCTTTTTCACTGACCCTCCACTTTACCAAGCATGCCATCCTTCTCCAGGGAATTGTCCCTTCTGACAACATGACCAAAGTAGGTGAGATGAAGTCTGGCCATTCTCGCTTCCAAGGAGCATTTCAGCTGCACTTCTTCCAAGACAGATTTGTTAGTTCTCCTGGCAGTCCATGATACTTTCAGCATTCTTCCTCAATACCACAACTCAAAAGTATCATCTCTTCTTTGGTCTTCCTTATTGACTGTCTAGCTTTCAAATGCCTATGAGGTGATTGAAAACACCATGGCTTGGGTTAGGTGCACCTTAGTCTATAAAGAGACATCTTTGCTCTTCAGCACTTCAAGGAGGTCATTTGCACCAGATTTGCCCATGCAATATACAATGTCTGATTTCTTGACTGCTGCTTCCATTGGTGTTGATTGTGGAACCAAGTAACATGAAATCTTTGACAACTTCAATATTCTCTCCATTTATTGTGATGCTACTTACTGGTCCAGTTGTGAGGACTTTCATTTTCTTTATATTGAGGTGTAATCCACACAGCAGACCATAGTCTTTAATATTTATCAGTAAGTGTTTCAAGTCATATTTACTTTGGCCAAGCAAGGTTGTGTCGTCTGTGTATCGCAGGTTGTTATTGAGTCTTCCTCCAATCCAGATGCCATGCTCTTCTTCATATAATCCAGTTTCTCAGATTATATGCTCAGCATACAGACTGAATAAATATAGGGAAAGGATACAACCCTGATGCACTCCTTTCCTCATTTTAAATCATGCAATCTTTCCTCACTCTGTTTAAACAACAGCCTCCTGGTCCATGTACAGGCTCCTCATGAGCACAATTAAGTGTTCTGGAATTCCCTTTGCATAGTCAATAAAACACAAGTAAACATCTTTCGGGTATTCTTTGCTTTCAGCCAAGATCCATCTGATATCAGCAATGATATCCTACATTCCACGTCCTCTTCTGAATCCAGCTTGCAATTCTGGAAGTTCCCTGTCAATATACTGCTGCAACAATTTTTGAATCATCTTCAGCAAAATTTTACTGGCATGTAATATTGATGATATTGATTAATAATTTCCACATTCTGTGAGACATAAACAGCGACTATACATGTGGAGTTCACCAGATGGGATATACAGGAATCAGATCAACTACATCTGTGCAATGATGGGATGGAAAAGCTCACTAACCTCAGCCAAAACAAGGCCAGGAGCTGATTGTGGAACAGACCATCAACTACTCATGTGCAAGTTCAATTTGAAGCTGAAGACGATTAAAACAAGTCTGTAAGTGCCAAAATATGACCTTGACTATATCCCACCTGAATTTAGAGACCATCTAAAGAATAGATTTGATGCACTGAACACCAATAATTGATAACCAGATGAGCTGGGGGATGA
>NW_006921594.1:12422712-12428293 GCF_000298275.1 Orycteropus afer afer | reverse complement strand
CAAACCCACCAGCCACTCCTCGGAAGGAAGGTTGGGCAATCCTACTTCCGTAGTGATACTGCCTCGGAAACCCAAGGAGGGGTTGCTATGAGTCGGGGCTAACTCGACGGCACATAACAACATAACACCTAGGATTGGAATAGCTGGGGCATACTTATACTCTATGTTTAACTTTCGGAGGAAGCACCAAACTGTTATAAATGGTGCATTATTCTTATATTGGATATTCTTCTAATTATATTTAAGGATGTATCTTAATATGATGGCAAAACATGCATATGGAAAAGTATTGTAAAGATTTTTTTATGTACAATCACAGGGCAATTCCAATAATGAATAACGTAACTGGAAATATAATACAATAATAAAGCAAAATTATTCAAAAGTAATCTTGTATTCACACACAAAAAAGAAATGATGGCTTACAGAGAATAAACCAAAACCCAAACTCACTGCCGTGGAGTCGGATCTGACTCATAATTGACCCCTCCTTGGGTTTCCAAGGCGGTATCACTATGGAAGTATATTGCCCAACCTTCCTTCCAAGGAGTGGCTGGTGGGTTTGAACCTCTAGCCTTCTGGTTAGCAGTCAAATGCCTTAGGCACTATGCTATCAGAGAGGACAAAATAACATGGGTTTAAAATTTATGAGATCGTAATATGTAATAACCAAACATAACAAAGCAAATAGGGAAAGTTACTAATAAGTATTTATCACATAAAACTATTCATAGGGAGAAAAGAGAATGGAGCATGTATTCCAAATAACAGGGGAAAACAATTTTTTTACCTTTAAAGAAATTAATGAATTACAAGAGAATTTTCATAACCACCAATGCATGTAACTTTTAATCTTTTCTAATGAAAACTATTAAATTAAGATTAAAAAGGAGGAAATATTTGTAGTAAATGAGACAGAAAAAAAGCATATAAAGAATTTATAGTTCCCAACAGTAAATAACCCAGATATTTTTAAAAAGTTCAAATAAGAGTAAATTCATACTAAGCTAATGTTTGAAAACCAAATAACCTTTCTAATAATATATGAAATTAATCTTTATGCAAATTAAAACAATAAATGATCATTGAAACACCTATAAAGTCTTTAAACAAAATAAATAAAAAACCGCTTTAACTAAAAAGTAAATTCTACTAAAGTTTTAGAGAAAGCAGGTACATCCCTACACAAGCAGAGTTCAACAGAAAGCATCTTGAACTAGAAATGAGAACACTTGACCTGTGATTCTGCTCATTAATTCCATGCCCTGCAAAAAAGCATTTAACTTTTCTGAAACTCCAAAAACGAAGATTTAAAAACCTGTGGTGCAAATCTCATAAGGCTGTATGGAACAAATGAGATAGTATATGTGAAGAATGTTTTGTAAACCATGAAGAGCTACATATAAGTAGATATAATTTCCAAAATGGGGTACTATAGTTGCCAGCCCCTCTTCTTTTGATTGAGGACAAGGGCTCAAGAACAAAGAGATTTTTTTTAAAAGAGCTCAGTATTACAGAACACAAGTGCAGTTAAAAATCTTTACTTTTATAATCAATACTTAATTGATAGTACAGTTTTAACTGTGCAGAGAATAGCTTCAGGCTATAAACTTCTTTGGCTAAATCTTTGTATTTCAAGTCAGAAGTACCTCTCAGGGCATGTTGATCTTCCTTGTTCTTTAAAGGTTCATGAGAGTTTGGCATCAAAAGCACACCCCCTTCCATTTCTTAGTACAAGAGGCAAGAAACAGCCTTACTATTTTAAAACTTTCCTAAATCCTACACTATGTTTTACCTAGCACAAAAATTGCCCAGGGCCAAAAGAAAGACTGTCCTCACTTTTTTTCTCTAGGTAGTTTTCCCTGACTTTCTAAGCTTGGTGATGCTGACATTACATTATAATGTAAAAACAGAAATTTTATAAAACTTCCCTTTTGTCACCAGGAAGATATCTTTTATTTATCCTTTATTTAGTACCAATCTTCTGATCAGTAAAAGGACCTCTGGTGGAACAGTGGTTAAAGCACTCAGCTGCTAACCAAAAGATAGGCAGTTGGAACCCACCAGCCACTCACTCCGTGGGAGAAAGATGAGGCACAGTTTGCTTCTGTAAGATTTATAGCTTTGGAAACCCTGTGGGGCACATCCTATATAATTGCTATGAGTTGGAATTGACTAGATGGCAGTGGGTTTGGTTTTGTTGGTCGACCAGAGTAGAAATCCTTATAATTTATGGGACATTAATGAGAGAACTAAGATCTTGCCTCATTCCAAAACCAAACCCAATGCCATCAAGTTGATTCTCATAGGATTTCCAAGATGGTAAATCTCTGCAGAAGCAGATTGCCTTTATCTTTCTCCCATGGAGCAGCTGGTGGGTTCGAATCATCCACCCTTTCGTTAACAGCCAAATTCTTTAACCACTGCACCACCAGAAATCCTCCTGCCTCAATAGTGGAGGAAAAGTAACTTTAAATCTATGGCTTCTCAATACAGGTGATATCACTCCAGGAGGCAAAAACTGTTTTTTGAGGGATGGGTAGAGCAGAAAAAAATTTTACATGTTATATTTGTGGCCCTCTGTTGTAGGCAGAAGGTGCTCTGGTAGCACAGTACCCAAGGCATTTGACTATTAACCAGAAGGTTGGCAATTCAAATCCACCAGCTACTCCACAGAAAGAAGACTGGGCAATCTACTTCCATAAAGATTTACCACCTTGGAAACACAAAGGGTGTCACTATGAGTTGGAATCTACTCCATGGCAGTGAGTTTTGTTGTTTTGTTGTAGGCAGAATTTTAAGATGGGTCTGATAGAGACTGGTAAGACCACCCAGACTATGGCCCCTAGTCACCCTTTGGGCCTGGAATTGAATTCATTCTTGTGGCTTCCAGACACAATTACACCAGGTAGATACATTCCTTAGAACAATCAGTCATGGGAGATCAGAAAGGAAGCATTTGCATAGGGAGACAGCTCAGAGGACAGGAATGCATAGGAAAGAAGGACACAGGGAAAAGGTAACTGAAGGAAGGAAATAGATGAGAGCTGTTACATTATGGGGATTGCAATCAATGTCACAAAACAAAATGTATATGAATTGTTAAATCAAAAACCAATTCGCTCTGTAAGTTCTCCCCCTAATTACAATAAAAACATTTTTAAATATTAAAAAAATAAGAAGTAGTTCTAAGATGGCCCCTTCGATAATCCTTCAGAGTTGCAGAAAATGAGATTAGTAAACATAGCACCAAAAATTCAATATCCAAAATAAAAGGAGAAAAATTACTGAAAAAGAAATAAACAGAAAATGTCTCATAAGTTGTGCCATATCTTCAAATGGCCTAATATATATATATATGTATATGTGTATATATATAAAATTCAGGTCCTAGAAAATGGAGAGAGGAAGAAAACATGTAAAAAGTTTGAAGAAATAGGGACCAAAAATTTTCCAAATGTTATGAACACTATAAGCATATTTATGTGAAAAGCTCAACATACGTCAAACACAAGAACATTAAGAAAACAAAAAGGTACCTGATAAAAAAATTACTTGAAAAGCAGTAATAAAGATAAAATCTTAAAAGAAACCAGACACTAGATACTAGATGGTAGATGCTAGATGGATACTACAATACAGCCCACAACTCAGAAATGATAACTAACTAAAAAGTCCAAGCAGAACCTGCTCTCTCTCTCTAGTCAAAGCATCAGAAAGTGGGTGAACTAGTAGGACAGAACTATAATATTTTGACAATATCTACCCACTCTACATGGACACCACAAAAATAAACCCAAAACAAAACAAACACACACACAATGCCTCCCTTCTACTCCCCACCAGGACTTACACTTTTAAAGATTGGGTGGAGTCCTGACTTCCATCCATGCCATGCCTTGCAATAATTTACAACAGCATCTAAAAGATGTAAGTATGGTATCTGCTACCCATGGCTGAACCTTGACAACATTATGTCAAATGAAATGTGAGACTACAAAAGAAAAAATACTGTATGATCCAATTTATCTGAAACATCTAGAATAGGCAAATGCATAGAAAGCTAAGTTTACTAGTGGTTGCATTTGGCAGCTAACCAAAAGGTCAGTGTTCAGCAGCCATCAGCTATTCCATGGAGGAAAGATGAGGCAGTCTGCCTCCTTAACGATTTACAGCCTTGGGAACCTTACAGGGCAGCTAGGGATTGGGATTGACTCAATGGCAGAGAGTGGTTATTAGGGTTGGAGGGGAGGAGAATGGGGTTTATTGCTTAAGAGATACTGAGTTTCTGTTTGGAAGTGATAAAAAACTTTTTTGGAAATAAATAATGGTGATGATTGTACGAAATCGTGAATGTAATTGCTGTAACTGAATGGGACATTTTAAATTTGGTTGAAATGGCAAGATTTTTATCACATATAATATTTATAGCACACTCCACACAACAACATCAGACACACACAGAGACCACTGACTCCAACTGATAGGTAGACAGAGAATAGGTAACTAAGATAATGAAGGGTTTAAATTACCATGTGTTTCATGGTGATCAGAAATCAGAGACTGATACTGTGGTTGAGAGGTGCCCTCGAGTCAGCTCCTACTCATAGGGACCCTATGTACAACAGAACAAAACACTGCCTGGTCCTGCACCGGCCTCACAATCCTTGCTATACCTGAGGCCATCATTGCAGCCACTGTGTCAATTCATCTTGTTGATGGCTTTCCTCTCTTTTGTTGAGCCTCTACTTTACCAAGCATGATACCCTTCTCCAGGGAATGGTTCCTTCTGACAACATGACCAAAATAGGTGAGACAAAGTCTGCCCATTCCAGCTTCCAAGAAGCATTTCAGCTGCACTTCTTCCAGGACAGATTTGTTAGTGCTTTTCGTAGACCATGGTACTCTTAGCATTGTTCATCCATTTCAGGAGGTGGCATATGATCAAGAACCAATGGTACTGAAGGAAGAAGTGGAAGCTGCACTGAAGGAATTGGCAAAGAACAAGGCTCCAAAAATTGATGAAATACCCATTGTGATGTTTCAACTAATGGATGCCACAGTGGAGGCACTCACTTGTCTATGTCAAGAAATTTGGAAGACAGCTACCTGGCCAGCTGACTGGAAGAGATTCATATTTTTACCCATTCCAAAGAAAGGTGACCCCACAAAATGTGGAAATTATCAAACAATATCATTAATATCACACACTAATAAAATCTTGCTGAAGATAATTCAAATATGGTTCTAGCAGTATAGTGACAGAGAACTTCCGAAAATGCCAGCTGGATTCAGAAGATAACGTGGAACAATTGTTTTTGGTACAAGGACTCTGTATTCCTTCCATCTTCTTTTGATGTTCCCTGCATCATTCAATACTTTGTCCATAGACTCTTTGAATATTGTAACTTGAGGCTCATATGTTTTCTTCAGTTCTTTCAGCTTGAGAAATGCTGAACGTGTTCTTCCCTTTTGGTTTTCTAACTCTAGATCTTTGCACATTTCATTATAATAATTCACTTTGTCTTCTAAACCTGCTCTTTGAAATCTTCTGTTCAGCTCTTTTATCTTGTCATTTCTT
>NW_006921594.1:12407379-12422515 GCF_000298275.1 Orycteropus afer afer | reverse complement strand
TTTTGGTCACTGGTGTTCAATGCATCAAATTTATTCTTTAAATGGTCTCTAACTTCATGAGGGATATAATCAAGGTCATATTTTGGCTCTCATGGACTTGTTTTAACTGTCTTCAGCTTCAATTTGACCTTGAATATGAGCAGTTGATGGTCTGTTCCACAATCAGCTCCTGGCCTTGTTGTGGCCAAAGATACTGAACTTCTCCATCACCTCTTGCCACAGATGTAGTCAATCTGATTCCTGTGCATTCCACCTGGCAAAGTACATGTGTATAACTGTTGTTTGTGTTGTTGAAAAAAGGTATTTGGAATGAATAAGTCATTGGTCTTGCAAAATACTATCATGCGATCTCTGGTGTTATTTCTACCACCAAGGCCATGCATCACCATATATTCCAATTACCAGTGATTCTTCTTTGCTTCCAACTTTTGCATTCCAATCACCAGTGATAATCAACACATCTTGATTGCATGTTTGGTCTACTTCAAATTGGAGAAGTTAGTAAAAATGTTCAATTTCCTCATCTTTGGCATTGGTAGTTGGTGCGTGTGATAGTTGGAGCTGTGTGTCAACTTGGCTGGACCTAAACTCTGTGTGGTTTGAGCTGTTGTGGTGTGGTTGTTCCCATGATGGGATCAGATGATTATGTTTTGAGTGGCCAATCTTCTTAGAGGTGTGGCCTGCTTCCAGTGTATCTGTGGACATCCTGGGAGAGGAAACATTCTTCTGTGGATTGGGATTTTGCTGTGTTGCCTACAACTGTCCATGAGTGAACAATCCACCATTTGGCCTGGAGATCTTGGATTTGTCATTCGTTGGAGTCAATAGCCAGTGTACTGCCTGCCAGCCTTGAGCTCCTCAGTTCCTGCGGCTGCAAGAGTCGGGAAAAGCCTCCAGCTTGACATGGAAAAGCCTCCAGCTTGATGTTTGATCCAGGAACTTTGGACTTGTCAGCTTCTATAAGTGTGTGAGCCATTTTCCTAAGATAAATTTCTCTATATATACATATATATAAGCTTTACTGGTTTTGTTTCTCTAGAGAACCCAGTCTAACACAGTGCGTAAATTTGAACAGTAGTAGTATTAACTGGTCTTCCTTGTAGGCATATAGATATTATCCCATCACTGACAGTACTATACTTCAGGATAGATCTTGAAACATTCTTTGTGACAATGAACGCCACATCATTCCTCTTCAATCTGTCATTCCCAGCACAGCAGATCATATGATGTCTGATTCAAAATGGCTAAAACCAGTCCATTTCAGCTCACTAATGCCTAGGATATCAATCTGTATATAATCCATTTCATTTTTGACAACTTCCAATTTTCCTGGATTCATACTTCATACATTCCATGTTCTGATTATTAACGGATGTGTGCAGCTGTTTCTTCCCATTTTGAGTTATGCCACATCAGCAAATGGACATTCTGAAAGCTTCACTCCATTCACATCATTAAAATCAGCTCTACTCTGAGGAGGCAGCTCTTTCCCAGTCATGTTTTGAGGGCCTTCCAACCTGAGAGGCTCATCTTCCAGCACTATATCAGACAATGTTTCAGGGCTATTCATAAAGTTTCCCAGTAACACAGCAAACAGTGTTTCACTGCTACTCATAAGGTTTTCACTGGCTAATTCTTTGAGAAGTAGATGACCCCTTCCTTCTTCCAAGTCTGTCTTAGTCTGGAAGCTCCTCTGAAACCTGTCCACCATGGTGACCCTACTGGGATTTGAAATACTGGTGGCATAACCTCCAGTCTCAGAGCAATACACAAGCCACCACAGTACAACAAACTGAGAGATGAGTGGTGGTGACAGACAAGAGGCTGACACTAGGCTTTTCCTATACTGGCAACTTTTGGATAACTCCTACTTCGCCTTTAATGTTATGTAAAATTATCTTCAGTTTGAAATGACTGAACCAACTGCTACTTGCAACACATTCTTCATCACAATCACCGTCACTTGTTGCACTGTAGCTCTTAAAATCACTGAAAAGGCTTCCAGTCTTTTCTTACACTTAAGTAAGGCTAAATAAGAACTATATGCATCTGTTCTGACTCACCTGCAATGTCCACTTAAAAGCTTAAAAGACATAGGAAAAGATTTTGTTCATAACCTGGGAATGCCTGTACATCCAAGTTGACTTGAGTCCTGGTTTGACAATTCTTTCTCTATCTTATCTTCCACTGCTCTTCATTAAATTCACTTCATGTTACTCCCTGTGAGAACAATGTGCTCACAAATTATTTCACAATTTGAGAGTTACAATATTTTAAAATAAAATGTATTCTTCTATCCTTGTATTCACTTTTTTCCATCTTCAATCAACCCTCAATTTATGCCCGAAGCTACAGACCAAATGAGTTAATTGAGAACTGAAGTCATTGAAGGTTCCACATGCAGAGCAGCTGCAGGATGAGCCATTTAATTTTCTTTGCAACATTCTTTGGCATATTACCAGCAACTTCCCCATATTCTCTTAGCTTAAGAGCTCTTGAGCTCCTGAATATAATTTTCACAATGAATGAATTATGCTTATAAAGAGGAGTTAAGAAAGTGGAACAAAAAACTACTTGGGCTTGAAGCACAGACACAAGACATTTTGCTAACTAAAATGGAGGTTGCCATGTCAATTTCACCTTCAGTACTTCTTATCTTTCGCTGTTTGTTAGAAGAAAATATTCAAGAATTAATGCATGACAAACCAATTGTACAATGAAAGATAAAAAGTACTAGAATATTACTAAGAGCACTATTCAAAATTTTACCTAAAATACTTTGGCTGCCCCTTAGCATAAATCAAACCTACTGCCATGGAGTTGACATTGACTCATAGCAACCCTGCAGAATAGAATTGCTCATAGGGTTTCTAAGGCGGTAAATCTTTATTTTATTATTTTATTTTTATTGTGCTTTAGGTGCAAATTTACAGAGCAGAATTTGTTTTACATTCAACATTTCATGTACATTTGGTTTCACTCCCCAATTACTATCCCCAACCCTAATCCAGTCTCCTTCTCTCTCTTCCCAGTAACCTTGCCCCACCCCACCCCCGTGCCCTTCATAGTTATGCACTCCTATGTGTCTTGCATATCCTCTGTGTGAATGTTGCCCCTCTGGTGCTCCGTGGTCGATTGCTCCAACGGATGTATCTCCATAGAGATGTGGTTGCATCACCCTGGGTTGAGTGGTCTGCGTGTACATCTTATTTACTATTTGGCTGAGAGCCAGCCCTTGGGAATGAGTCTTATCCCAGGCCCGAAGTATATCCCAGGGCCATAGTACTGGGGGTCCCACTAGACTCTATCCAACCAGTAATTCTGGTCATTAATTGTGTTTTTGGATTTTGTCCCATGTTTTTCCTCTCACTCTATCCAGGATCTCCAGTTTTGATCTCTTCCTGAGTGGCTGGCATTGGTAGCTGGGCACCATCTAGTTCTTCTGGTCTCGAGGTACATAATGTCCTAGGGCTGATTGTTTCCAAATGCCCTTGGTTTTTTGCACTCCTCTTCAGTTCGAATGATAGTAGGCCATTAGCTGCACTTTAGATGGCTGCTCAAAAGCTTTTAAGACCCCAATTGCTACTCACCAATGTAGGATGAGGAACAAGACTTTTACGTATTTTGTTGTGCCCCAGTACTATGGTCCTGAGATGATAGATCCGTTGGATCTCTCTCCCACAGTGTCTGGCTGTCTGTAAGGGATTGCTCTATGTCTGTCTTCTGTTGTTTCCGTAAGGATTGCAGGTATTTTGTGTCACTGGTATCTGTGCAAGATTAGCCTCAGCTGAATCTATCCAAAGGCTGTAAATCTTTATGGAAGCAGACTGCCTCCTCTTTTTCCCATGGAGCAGTTGGTGAGTTTGAACCACTGACTTTTGGGTTAGCAGCCAAATGCTTTGACCGTGGCACCACTAGAACTCTATCTCTCAGTATAGAGAATCTTCATGAAGCAAACATTTTTTGGTTAAACTTTCAAGTGGATTAGAACAACCATGATCTTGGAAGCATTCTGGTAGTATAATATAAATGTGACAGCACAAAGTGAGTGAAATGCTTCTAATTGAAGAAGTCCTAAATTAATCCTCCAGTGGTTTCAAGAAAGTCTATGTGGCTATATAACACACTAACACCTGACCACACTATACATATTCCAAACATTTTTTTCCCATTAAAAATGCATATAAATTAATGAAGTTATAAAACCAGGATGACTATAATTATGTTAAGCTTTTCAGGTGACTTGATAAAATAATCACTTAGGTAGTTTTGTTTTTTGTAGCTTTATGGATATATTTCACACGCCATAAAATTAAGTCTTCTGAAGTTCAGTGGTTCAGAGTTGTATAACCAATTTCACAATCTAACTTCAGAACATTTTTGTTATTCTTGTAGTTGTTAGGTGCTACGGATTTTCGATTTACAGCAATCCCATGTGATACAGTAGAATTGCCCTAAATGTTTCCTAGACTATCATCTTTATGGGAGCAGACTGCCAGGTCATTCTTTCTCCCGGGGAGTCGCTACACCAAAAGTCAACAGGAACCCTGCATGCAACTATTTTTAATCGCCCCTAAGAAAAAGTGACCCAAGAAGGGGTCGCTATAAGTCGGGGCCGACTCGACGGCAAATAACAACAACAACAAGAAAAAGGCTGTATCTATTACTGTCACTTCCCATCTCTGCTTCAAATGTCCTGTCTCAGCTCAACCTTAGGCAATCATTAATCTACTTCTGTCTCTACACATTTGCCTTACCAAGAGGCAGGACTATATGAAGAAGAATGTGGCATCGATATTGGATGAAAGCTCATTAACAACCTGCGATACACAGATGATACAACTTGGCTTGTTCAAAGTGAGGATGACTTGAAGCACTTACTGATTAAGATGAAAGACTACAATCTTCAGTATGGATTAAATCTCAGTATAAAGAAAACACACATCCTCACAATTGGACCTATAAGCAACATCGCAATGAATGGAGAAAAGATTGAAGTCAGAGATTTCATTTTACTTGGATCCACAATCAGCACCCATGGAAACAGCAGTTAAGAAATCAAACATCATATTGAACTGGCCAAATGAGCTGCAAAAGACAGCTTTAAAAGTGTCAAGGAGCAAAGATGTCACTTTGAAGACGAATGTGAGTCTGACCCAAGCCATGCTATTGTTGTTGTTGCTGTTGTTAAGTGCCATCAAGTTGTCTACAACTTATATTGACCCTATGCACAGCAGAATGAAACACTGCCTGGTCTTGTGCCAGCCTCACAATCCTTGCTATACCTGAGCACATCGTTAGTCACTGTGTCAATCCATCTTGTTGACGGCCTTCCCTTTTTTTTGTTGACCCTCCACATTACCAAGCATGATATCCTTCTCAAGGGAATGGTTACTTCTGACAACATGACCAAAATAGGTGAGATGAAGTTGGCCATTCTCACTTCCAAGGAGCATTCCAGCTGCACTTCTTCCAGGACAGATTTGTTAGTCCTTTTAGCAGACCATGGTACTCTTAGCATTCTTCTCCAACACCACAACTCAAAAGCATCAACTCCTCTTTGGTCTTCCTTATTCATTGTCCAGTTCTCACATGCATATGAGGTGATTGAAAATACCATGGCTTGGGTTAGTTGCACCTTAGTCTTCCAGGAGACATCTTTGCTCTTCTGCACTTGAAAGAGGTCTTTTGCAGCAGATTTGCCCAGTGCAATATGTTGTCTGATATCTTAACTGCTGCTTTCATTGGTGTTGAATATAGAACCAAGTAATATGAAGTCCGTGGCAACTTCAATCTTTTCTCCATTTACTTTGAAGCTGTTTATTGGACCAGTTGTGAGGATTTTTGTTTTCTTTACATTGAGGTGTAATCCATACTGCACACTCTAGTCTTCATTCTTCATCATTAAGTGCTTCAAGTCATCCTCACTTTCAGCAAGCAAAGTTGTGCCCATCTGTGTATCGCAGGTTGTTAATGAGTCTTCCTCCAACCTTGATGCCACAGTCTTCTTCCTATAGTCCAGCTTCTTGCATTATTTGCTCAGCTACAAGTTAAATCAGTATGGTGAAAGGCTACAATCTTGACACTCTCCCTTCTTGATTTTAAACCATGCAGCGTCTCCTTGTTCTGTTCTGAGTGACATCCTCCTGATCTATGTATAGGTTCCTCATGAGTACAATCAAGTGCTCTGGAATTCCCATTCTTTTCAGTGTTATCCACAGTTTGTTATGACTCACACAATCAAATGCTTTTGCATAGTCAATAAAACATAAGTAAACATCTTTCTGGTATTCTCTGCTTTCAGGTAACATCCATCTGACGCCAACAATGATATCCCTTGTTCCACGTCCTCTTCTGAATCCAGCTTGCATTACTGGAAGTTCTCTGTCAATATACTGCTGGAACTGTTTTTGAATTATCTTCAGTTAAGATTTTACTTGCATGTGATATTAATCATATTGTTCAGTAATTTCCACATTCTGTGGGATCCACTTTCTTTGGAATGGGTACAAATATGGATCTCTTCCAGTCAGTTGGCCAGGTAGCTGTCTTCCAAATCTCCTGGCACAGCAGAATGAGTGCCTCCGGCAGAGCATCTGTTTGTTGAAACATCTCAATGGGTATTCTTTCAACTCTTGGAGCCTTGTTATTTGCCAATTCCTTCAGTGCTGCTTCAACTTCTTCCTTCAATACCATTGGTTCTTGATCATGTCATCTCCCGAAACAGATGAACATCGACCACCTGTTTTTGGTATGGTGACTCTGTGTATTCCTTCCATCTTCTTTTGATGTTTCCTGCATCATTCAATATTTTGCCCACAGAATCTTTCAATATTGCAACTCGAGGCTTAAATTTTTTCCTCAGTTCTTTCAGCTTGAGAAATGCCAAGTGTGTTCTTCCCTTTTGGTTTTCTAACTGCAGGTCTTTGCACATTTCATTATAGTAATTGGTTTTGTCTTTTTGAGCTGCTCTTTGAAATCTTCTGTTCAGCTCTTTTATCTTGTCATTTCTTCCATTTGCTTTAGCTACTTTCCACTCAAGGGCAAGTTTCAGAGTCTCTTCTGACATCCATTTTTGTCTTGTCTTCTTTCCTTGTCTTTTTAATGACCTCTTGCTTTCTTCATGGATGATGTTCTTGATGTTGTCTCACAATTATTCTGGTTTTTGGTCATTGGTGTCCAGTGCATCAGATCTATTCTTTAGATGGTCTCTAAATTCAAGAGGGATATAATCAAGGTCATATTTTGGCTCTCATGGATTTGTTTTATTTGTCTTCAACTTCAACTTGAATGTGCATATAAGCAGGTGATGGTCTGTTCCACAATCAACTCCTGGCCTTGTTGTGGCTAAAGATACTGAACTTCTCTATCACCTCCATCCACAGATGTAATCAATCTGATTCCTGTGTACTCCACCTGGTAAAGTCCACGTGTATAGCCACCATTTGTTTTGTTGAAAAAAGGTATTTGCAATGAATAAGTCATCGGTCTTGCAAAATTCCATCATGAGATCTCCAGTGTTATTTCTATCACCAAGGCCATATTTTCCAATTACTGGTGATTCTTCTTTGTTTCCAACTTTTTCATTCCAATCACCAGTGATGATCAACACATCTTGATTGTATGTTTGTTCAACTTCAGATTGGAAAAGTTGGTAAAACTGTTCAATTTCTTCATGTTTGGCTTTGGTGGTTGGTGCATAAATTTGAACAGTAGTAGTGTTAACTGGTCTTCCTTGTAGGCATATGGATATTATTGCATCACTGACAGTACTGTACTTCAGTACTGAAACATTCTTTGTGACAGTGAATGCTACATCATTCCTCTCCAATTTGTGATTTCTTGCATGGTAGATCATATGGTTGTCTGATTCAAAATGGCCAAAACGAGTCCATTTTATAGACTAATGCCTAGGATATTGATTTTCATGTGTTCCACTTCATTTTTGACAACTTCCAACTTGCCTGGGCCATGATTTTCAATGGTTTATCATTTGTGTAATGTAATTTGGCAGTTATGTAATGATATAATCTGGCAGTTATGTAATGCTGAAGGCATCTTCCTTTTTGTAATCAGACATGTTTATCCTCTGTTTTCTCATGGTTTTTGCCTAACACTCTGGTATTTGGAACCTAACTTGTGGATAAGTAAAGAGCAGGCATATTGTTTGAAGTCTGCTTTGTGTGATAATAATGACTCTAGCTTTCTTTTGGTTGACTTTAGCATGGCATGTATTTTTCATCATTTTAATTTTAAACCATGTAACTGGGTTTAAAAATTGAGTGGAGACCATAACCTTAACAATATGGATAGAGTAAACCTTTAGGTACCTCCATTGGCTGATGTGGCATGACTCAAAATGAATAGAATCAACTGCAAACATCCATTAATAATTGGAAATGGAATGTGCAAAGTATGAATCTACAAAAATTGGAAGTTGTCAAAAATGAAATGGAATGCATGAAAATCGATATCCTAGGTATTAGTTGGGAGCTCTGGTAGTGTAATGCCTAAGGCACTTGACTGCTAACCAGAAGGCTGGCGGTTCAAACCCACCAGCCACTCCTCGGAAGGAAGATGGGGCAATCTACTTCCGTAGTGATACTGCCTCGGAAACCCAAGGAGGGGTCGCTATGAGTCAGGTCCGACTCCACAGCACATAACAACAACAACAACAACAGGTATTAGTTTGCTGAAATGGATTGGTTTTGGCCATTTTGAATGAGACAACCATATGCTCTACCATGCAGAGAATGACAAATTGAAGAAGAATGATGTAGCGTTCATTGTCACAAAAAATGTTTCAGTACTGAAGCACAGTACCATCAGTGATGGAATAATATCCATATGCCTATAAGGAAGACCAGTTAACACTACTACTGTTCAAATTTACACACCAACCATCAAAGCTAAAGAGCTAGTTAGTCTCACCTTATGCCTCAGTGTTTCTTACTGCCAGACATAAGTCAATAATGTACAAAATAGTCTGATAGATTTTTTTAGTATTGTTGTAACTATGAAATGTTGGATAATGAGATAACTGGTAAGTGAGAAATAGCTATATTATAATAGATGAGGAGGATTATTTCCTAATCAATACATCAAGAGGATATAACAATCCTAAATGTTTTTGCAACTAATAACAGAGTTCAATGTTGTTGTTGTTGTTACGTGCTGTCGAGTCGTCTCTGACTCATAGCAACCCCTCCTTTGGTTTGTTTCTGAGGCAGTTATCACTACGGAAGTAGATTGCCCAATCTTTCTTCCAAGGAGTGGCTGGTGGGTTTGAACCGCCAACCTTCTGGTTAGTAGTCAAGTGCCTTAGGCACTACGCCACCAGAGCTCCCTCCAGAGTTCAATATCCATGAAGAAAAACTAATCAAACCAAAATAGAAAACCTTTAATTTTAGTTCAATTTTTGTATATCCAGCTCTCAATAACTGATAGAACTGACTGACAGACAAAATATCAGTAAGATTTATCTATAGAAAAAGAGTAACTGGTAAGTAACTGATAAAGCTAGGTTGTACGTAAAAGGATGTTCACTTTACTATTTCTTCAATTTTCTCTAGTTTGAAATATTTCAAAATATACAAAAAAATGGGATAAACTCACTGAATTACAAAGAACATAATGTATGAAAGATGTTGTTGTTAGGTTCTGTGGCATTGGCTCTGACTCACAGTGACCCTATGTACAACAGAATGAGACCCTGTCATCTGTGTACCATCCTCACAATCCTTGCCATATGTGAGCCCATTGTTGCAGCCACTGTGTCAATCCATCTCGTTGAGGGTCTTTCCCTTTCTCATTGACCCTCTGCTTTACCAAGCATGATATCCTTCTCCAGGGAATGGTCCCTGCTGACAAGATGACCAAAGTAAGTGAGAAGTCTGGCCATTCTCACTTCCAAGGAGCATTCCAAGCATACTTCTTGCAGGACAGACTTGTTCATGTGAAAGATAGATTATCTTTATTTGGGCATCATCAGACTTGATCATCTTACCATCAAAATATTCTTACTTACTAGGAATGCTTATCTGGAGCTCTGGTAGCATAGTGCCTAAGGTACCTGACTGCTAACCAGAAGGCTCTTGACGGCACATAACAACAACAACAACAAAGGAGCTCTGGTAGCGTAGTGCCTAAGGCACTTGACTGCTAACCAGAAGGCTCTTGACGGCACATAACAACAACAACAACAAGGAATGCTTATCAAGAATTGTTATTTTGAGCAGAATTTTTTTTTTTAATTTAAATTTCATAAAAATAAATAGAATAATATAATGAGCCATTTGTACCATGACTGAATTTCAACAATTACCATCATTCTGCCAATCTTACTTGCCTATACCCACCTTCCTTTTCTTTTGCTGGATTATTGTAAACCAAGTGTTAGATATCAATTTATTTTATCCATATATACTTCAGCATTAGCACTAAACCTTAATTTTTGAAAAATTAGTAAGGAGGCTATATCAAGAGAAAAGACCATAGTGTGCTATGAAAATAGCTGTTTGTAGCTAACTGAAGCTGAAAAATTAAACACAGGAAGTCAAACAGAACACTGTTTGGGTATAATAAAATTTCAAGCTGATTAAATATAATATCACACTGGAAAACCTCCTGGAAATTCAAGAGTAACTGACATTTGTAAAAAAGAAGTTAAAAAGCTGTAACTAATCCTTAAATCTTAGGATACTGAAAGAAAAATATGACATGAGTATAGCATAGAAGGTAAGTACCGTAATATATTTATACTCACAGATAATTCTTTCATTGTAAGCATCTCAATTAACCAAGGATTACCATTAATAAAAAGTATTAAAATAGTATTGTAAGAAAGGTTACCACTTCAAGAATATGAATATTCTTTTCTTCTTAAGTAACAATTCAACTAAGAAGAAAAATGAGGATTTCTAAAGTCTAATATAGTTGTAGAATATATACTATACCATGTACTGTTAAATCTATAACTGTTCATCATTTCTCATAGTAAAAATTCTACATAAGCTCTATTTTAAAAAGGTCTGATCTTCTATTAGTCAATTCATGGATATCTTCATAGATAAGAAACAGCATAAAGCCAATCCTCAAAATATGGAGATTGATCCAGTCCCTACCTACCCACTTCTCAATCATTTCTAAAACCAGCTGCCATGCAGCACACTTGGTCTCTGACCTAACCAGCTGGAGCTAAGGCAGAGCTCACAGATTAAAAGGACACTGTTCTTTTAGAATGCCAAGTAGGCAGATACCAGCCGCATTCTGGGGAGTCTACATGATACCCTCACTTTCATGTGCTGGCTTCCCCATCTCCTTTGTATCCAGTAATTCATTGGAACTAGACTTCCCCATCTTCCTTTCATGAAGCAGCTGGTGATTTCAAACTATCAACCTTTAGCAGTCAAATGCCTTAGGCACTGTACCATCAGAGCTCTATATGACACCCTCATTTTCACCTGCTGGCTCCCCTGTCTCTTTTTTATCCAGTAATTCAGTGGAAGGACACACAGAACTCAGTGGAAGCACACACAGAACTCATGGAGAATACTATACAGTTGACCCTTGCACAACATGGGTTTGAACTGTGTGGGTTCACTTATATGCAGATTTTCTTCAAGATAGGGATATTAGAGAAATATAAGAGCTAAAAGATACCACACCAGAGGAATGAATAGAAGATGAGTTGATGGAGATGAGTGCTTCCAAAGTAGTGCTAGATGATGAAGAAACATAGAAGCAGCAGTGCCAGAAAACAAGTTGATATTAGACAATCTGCCAGAAGGGTTCCAGTTATTCAAGACTGCTTGCATTCTTTTAAAACATAGACCCTTCTATGCCACAAAGTGGCAGGTTCCATGTAGAAATGAGGAAAATGAAGGGCACAGAGGTTTCCAACAGCTAAGGGAGACAAACTTGTCTGTCAGTTTGTCATCCTGTGGGGCTTGTACACTGCTGTGAGGCTTGAGGCTGTGCCACCAGTGTTTCAAACAACAGCAGAGTTGCACTTGGTGCACAAGTTTCAATGCAACTAACAGACTAAGACAGACTAGGAAGAAGGAAGAGGTAATCCACATATCAAAAATTGGCCAGGGAAAACTTTACTAATAGCAGAGAAACACTGTCTGATACATTGCTGGGCAACTTTATGAATACCTTGGAAACACTGTCCAACACAGTGTAGGAAGATGAGCCCCTTGGGTCAGAAGGCATTCAAAATAGAACTGGGAAAGAGCTGCTGCATCAGAGTAGAACCCATCTTAATGATATGGATAAAGTAAGTCTTTCAGGACCTTCATGTGCTGATGTAGCATGACTCAAATTGAGGAGAAACAGCTGCAAATATCCATTAATAATCAGAACATGGAATATACGAAGTATGAATCTAGGAAAATTGGAAATTGTCAAAAATGAAATGGAACGCATAAAGATTGATATCCTAGGCATTAGTGAGCTGAAATGGACTGGTTTTGGCCATTTTGAATCAGACAACCATATGATCTACTATGCTGTGAATGAAAATGGAAAAGGAATGGCATGGCATTCATCATCACAAAGGATGTTTCAAGATGGGTCCTGAAATACAATGCTGTCAGTGATAGGATATTATCCATATATCCACAAGGAAAACCCATTAATACTACCATTATTCAAATTTACATACCAACCACCAAAGCCAAAGATGAGGAAATTGAAGATTTTTGTCAACTTTTGCAGTCTAAAATTAACTGAACATGCAATCAAGGTGTGTTGCTTATCACTGGTGACTGGAATGAAAAAGTTGGAAACAAAGAGGAATCACCTGTAGTTGAAAAATTTGGCCTCGGTGACAGAAATATGCTGGAGATCACATGATAGAATTTTGCAAGACCAACGACTTATTCATTGCAAAAACCTTTTTCAACAACACAAATGGTGGCTATACATGTAGACTTCACCAGATGGAGTACACAGGAATCAGATTGACTACCTCTGTGGCAAGAAGAGATGGAAAAAGCTCAATATCTTCACCCAAAACAAGGCCAGGAGCTGCTTGTTGAACAGATCATCAACTGCTCATATGCAAGTTCAACTTGAAGCTGAAGACAATTAAAACAAGTCCACAAGAGCCAAAATATGACCTTGATAATATCCCTCCTGAATTGAATAGATTTGGTACACTGAACACCAGTGACCGAAAACCAAAAGAATTGTGAGATGACATCAAGAGCATCATCCATGAAGAAAACAAGAGGTCATTAAAAATATGAGAAAGAAAAAAAAGACCAAAATGGATGTCAGAAGAGACTCTGAAACTTGCCCTTGAGTGGAGAGTAGCTAAAGCAAATATAAGAAATGACAAGATAAAAGAGCTGAACTGAAGATTTCAAAGAGCAGCTAGAGAAGACAAAGCCAATCACTATAATGAAATGTGCAAAGACCTGGAGTTAGAAAACCAAAAGGGAAGAACACACTTGGCATTTCTATCAAGCTGAAAGAACTGAGAAAAAATTTAAGCCTCGAGTTGCAATACTAAAAGATTCTATGGGCAAAACATTGAATGATGCAGGAAACACTGAAAGAAGATGGAAGGAATATACAGAATTACTGTACCAAAAAGAACTGATCGATGTTCATCCATTTCAGGAGGTGGCATATGTTCAAGAACCAATAGTATTGAAGGAAGAAGTCAAAGCTGCACTGAAAGAATTGGCGAAGAAGAAGGCTCCAGGAATTGACAGAATACCCACTGAGATGTTTCAACAAATGGTTGCTGGGCTGGAGGCACTCACTTGACTATGTCAAGAGATTTGGAAGACAGCTACCTGGCCAACTGACTGGAAGAGATATATATTTGTACCCATTCCAAAGAAAGGGGATCCCACAGAATGTGGAAATTATCGAACAATACCATTAATATTGCATGCAAGTAAAATCTTACTGTAGATTATTAAAAAATGGTTGCAACAGAATATTGACAAAGAAGTTCCAGAAATGCAAGGTGGATTCAGAAGAGGACATAGAACGAGGGACTTCAATGTTGATGTCAGATGGATCTTGGCTCAAAGAATACCAGAAAGATGTTTACTTGTGTTTTATTGACTATGCAAAAGCATTTCGCTGTGTGGATCATAACGAATTCTGGATAGCCCTGAGAAAAATGGGAATTCCAGACACTTCATTGTACTCATTAGGAACCTGTACATAGACCAGGAGGCTGTTGTTTGAACAGAACAAGGGGACACTGCATGGTTTAAAATCAAGAAGGGAGTGCGTCAGGGTTGTATCCTTTCACCATACTTATTCAATCTGTATGCTGAGCAAAAAATCCTAGAAGCAGGAATGTATGGAGAAGAATGTGGTATCAGGATTGGAGGAAGACTCATTAACAACCTGCGATATGCAGATGACACAACTTTGCTTGCTGAAAGTGAGTATGACTTGAAGCACTTATTGAAGAAGATTAAAGAATACAGTCTGCAGTATGAATTACTCAATACAAATACAAAGAAAATACAAATCCTCACAACTGGACCTATAAGCAGCATCACAATAAATGGAGAAAAGATTGAAATTGTCAAAGACTTTACATTGTTTGGTTCTACAATAGACACCAATGAAAGCAGCAGTCAGGACATCAAACGATGTTTAACACTGGGCAAATTAGCTGCAAAGGACCTCTTTCAAGTGCTGAAGAGCAGAGATGTCTCCTTGAGGACTAAGGTGTGCCTGACACAAGCCATGGCATTTTCATTTGCCTCATAGGCATGTGAGAGCTGGACAATGAATAAGGAAGACTGAAGAAGAGTTGATGCTTTTGAGTTGTGGTGCTGGCAAAGAATGCTGAGAATACCATGGATTGCTAAAAGAACTAACAAATCTGTTCTGGAGGAAGTGCAGCCAGAATGCTCCTTGGAAGCAAGAATGGCTGGATTTTGTCTCACCTACTTTGGTCATGTTGTCAGAAGGGACCATTCACTGGAGAAGTATGTCATGCTTGGTAAGGTGGAGGGTTGACAAAAGAGGGGAAGGCCCTCAAAGAGATGAATTGACACAGTGGCTGCAGTGATGGGCTCAAGTACAGCAAGGATCATGAAACTGGCACAGGACTGGACAGTACTTCATTCTGCTGTGCATAGGGGTGCTATGA
>NW_006921594.1:12403087-12407279 GCF_000298275.1 Orycteropus afer afer | reverse complement strand
TCATTAACAACCTGCGATACACTGACAACACAACTTTGCTTGCTGAAAGTGAGGATGACTTGGACTGACTTACTGATGAAGACTGAAGAATACAGTCTGCAGTATGGATTACATCTCAATATGAAGAAAACAAAAATCCTCACAACTGGACCTATAAGCAGCATTATGATAAATGGAGAAAAGATTGAAATTGTCCAAGACTTTACATTATTTGTTTCTACAATCAATGTCAATGGAAGCAGCAGTGAGGACATCAAAGGATGTATAGCACTGGGAAAATCGGCTACAAAGGACCTCTTTCAAGTAATGAAGAGCAAAGAGTCTCCTTGAGGACTAAGGTGACCCTGACATAGCTATGGTATTTTCAATCACCTCATATGCATGTGAGAGCTGGACAATGAATAAGGAAGACCAAAGAAGAGTTGATGCTTTTGAGTTGTGGTGCTGGCGAAGAATGCTGAAAGTACCGCGGACTGCTGAAAGAACTAACAGGTCTGTCTTGGAGGAAGTGCAGCCAGAATGCTCCTTGGAGGCGAGAATGGCCAGACTTCGTCTCACATGCTTTGGTCATGTTGTCAGAAGGGACCATTCCCTGGAGAAGGATGTAATGCTTGGTAAGGTGGAGGGTCGACGAAAGAGGGGGAGGCCCTCAATGAGATGGATTGATATGGTGGGTTTGTCAGTCTCAACAGCGAGCAGCTGCCTGAGTGAAGAGACACGTCCAGCTCCATTTGGCCAGGAGCGAGAGGCAGAGCTGGAGCCAAAGGTTGAGGGACTTTCACCCAGCTCCTAGAGCTGTCATTTCGAACTCAGACTTCTAGCTTCCTAAACTATAAGAGAATAAACCCCTGTTTGTTAAAGCCACCCATTTGTGTATTTTCTGTTAGAGCAGCATTAGGTAACCAAAAACAGATAATCAATCTGCTTCCACTTAATGAATAGTAAATAATCATCATGCCATACAGTTAATAAAATTATCTGTTGTGTATGTGTGTGTTTTCATGTGAAAATCTATTAACTGTAAGTCAAAAACTGTAGTAATTGATTATCTTATCAGTAAGGTTTTACTGGCAACAGTAGTCTATAAGTAGTTTAAGTTTTGGAGGACTCAAAAGTTATACATGGATTTTTAACTGCACCCTTTACCCCCATATTGTTCAAGGGTCAACTGTAGTTATGATTATAGATTCATTATAGCAAAAGGTTACAAATCAGGATCATCATGAGGAAGAGATGCAGCGGCAAGGACTGGAAAAGTCCCCAATGCAGAGCTTCTGTGTCTCAAAGAGAGAGCAGCATCAGTCTCCCTTCTCTGAGCCTTTCTGTTCTGAGCTGGTATTGGCCAGTCCTATACAATAGGTTAAATTGTGCCTCCTGAGGCTAGCTGATATTAGTCTCCCAGGTGAGTATTTTCTGGTCTGGCCAGCCACGATTTGCCAGCACAAATTGTAAGGTATGGTGTGGAAGTCTTGGGCCAAGGCACACCAATTACTCCAACTGATATTTCTCAGGAACCAATAGCAAAAGCCACCTTATTTGTGGTTGTTGGTTACCCTCAAGTCAATGCCAGCACATGGCAACCTCAGAGTAGAAGTGCTCCAAAAGGTTTTCTTCGCTGTAGTCTTAATGGAAGCATATGGCAAGGCCTTCTCTTCCACGGCAACAGTGGTGAGTTTGAACTGCAACCTGTAGGTTAGCACTAAAGCATAATTATTACTTTTTTAATTGTGCTTGGGTAAAAATTTACAGAGCAAAATCTGTTTTACATTCAACAGTTTGTGTGTGTTTGATTTCACACTCCACAAGCATAAATTATTGGCACCACCTACATGCCTTCACCTTATCTCAGGGAAAGCTAAATTCCTTATCCTACAGTCAAGATTTTTACATTTTTATTTATTTATTTTTGTTTTCAACTGACAGAAAGGAAACAAAAACTGATGCAAAGAGAAAGGAATTACTGGCTCACATACGGAAAACTCAGAACTAAAGCAAATTAAAACAGACTGAATCATGGGTGTTTAATAAATGACATCAAGATTCAATGGGTTACCCCCAAGATTATGGGCCCTAGTCACCCTATGGGCCTGGAATTGAACTCACTTCCATGGCTAACTTTCAGCCAAACAACAGACAGGCCTATAAAGCTGTAGTTGGTGAACAAATGCACCAGGGAGATATACGCAGAACAATAAATGACGGGAGATTAGACAGCCAGCATTTGGACGGGAAAAAAGAAAGTAAGGCAAGAATGCATAGGCAGGAAGGGTAACCACAGGGAGGAAGTGGGAGGAGAGCTGTGTATTAGACTGGGTTCTCTAGAGAAACAAAACCAGTAAAGCTTATAGAGAAAGAGAAATTTATCTTAGGAAAACGCCCACACACTTATAGAAGCTAGCAAGTTCAAAGTTCTTGGATCGAACATCAAGCTGGAAGCTATTCCCGACTCATGCAGCTGCAGGGGCTGAGGAGCTCAAGGTTGGCAGGCAGTATACTGGCTGTTGACTCCAATGAATAACAAATCCAAGATCTCCAGGTCAAATGGTGGATTGTTTGCTCACAGACAGTTGTAGGCAGCACAACAGAATCCTGATCCACAGTTGAGTGTCTCTTTTCCCAGTATGTCCATAAATATACTGGCAGCAGGCCACAGCCCTAGAGAAACTCCCTTTCAACGGATTGGCTGCTCAAAATACAAACATCTGATTCCATCATTGGAACGACCCACATCACAATTGCTTAAACCACACAGAATTGTGGTATAAGCAAGTTGACACACAGTTCCAACCATCACAGATTGTAATCAGTGCCATGAAACAAAATGTGTATGAACTGTTGAAAGTAAAATGAACCTGCTTTTATAAAATCTCACCCAAATCACAATACAAATTAAAAAAAAAGACTCAAAAGACAATTTTTTAAATTCACTATTAACAATGTTGTTGTTGTTATGTGCCGTTGAGTCGGCCCCGACTCATAGCGACCCCTCCTTGGGTTTCCGAGGCAGTATCACTATGGAAGTAGGATTGCCCAACCTTCCTTCCGAGGACTGGCTGGTGGGTTTGAACCGCCAGCCGTCTGGTTAGCAGGCAAGTGTCTTAGCCACTATGCTACCAGAGCTCCCATTAACAAGTAACATAAATATTCATAATGCAAATTTTATAACCCTGAAGTCTTATTTTGAAGATGTGAATGTCCATGTATGTAACATTTAAATTAATCAAGACATTCCAATGACACTGTCTGTGGTTAAACAGCATGTTTCTCACAAAGACTAGGCCATTAAGTCAGGAACCACAGATCTAATCTCAACTCCAGCATGTGCAGGCCATGTGACTCTGAACAAGTAACTTTCTGTGCCTCAGTTTGCTCTGAATTGGTAGGAGTTTCAAATGAGGTATTGTAAAATGTCTTAGAAAACATGAATATGCTATGAAAATGTAATGTCTTAACTCAGAAATGTTATTGGTAAACATACAAAGCAAAGGGATATACTGATGCATGCCGATTTCTTTCCTACTTCACCAAGTCCCGTCCTCTCCACACACTCTTTAAAAAAAAAAAAGGTGACTATCTACTCCTTGGTTCATTCTGCTTGATACTGATTGATCGTATTAAGATAGCACAGCCTCTGATGTCACTTATTTGAAAACAGTAAGCCAAAAGCTGAGCTCTGGGCATCTTAAATACAGGACTATAGTAGCCTTTGTTCTTGCTTACATGATAGTTTCTACCTAGGAATATAAAATGTTGGTGGTTGGAAGAAAACAGAATATAGTCCCTCCTTTCACAGGACAATTATTAATAAATAGTCACTATGTGACAGGTGCTCTTTTACATACTTAATTTAAGGTCCCACTGTTAAGACATGCATAATAGGACTTACAAGATCTTAACCAAAACCCAAACCAAAGCCACTGCCATTGAGTCAATTCCAAGTCACAGTACCCCTTTAGGACAGAGCAGAATTACCCCCATGGGGTTTCCAAGACCACATATCTTTATGGAAGCAGACTGCCTCACCTTTCTCCTGGGGAGGGACTGGTAATGGATTAGAACCACCAACCTTTTGGTTAGCAGCCGAATGCTTTAACTATACCACCATAACAAATCAGACATTCCTCATAAAAACTTCAATTTCTGATTTCCCATAACAGGAGCATACTGTTGTTGTTGTTATGTGCCATAGAGT
>NW_006921594.1:12389980-12402812 GCF_000298275.1 Orycteropus afer afer | reverse complement strand
CTATGGAAGTAGATTGCTACATCTTCCTTCCAAGGAGTGGCTGGTGGGCTTGAACTCCCAACCTTCTGGTTAGCAGTCAAGTGCCTTAGGCACTACACCACCAGAGCTCCCTTGAAATAACTGTCTATACTTTAATAAATTAATTATCCCTCATCTATCTGCTTTTCATTTGAAAAGTTCTGTTAATTTCTTTCATCTCCTGTATCTCTGCTTGCATCTTGTGTCCTTGTGGGTTTATACATTTTTACTCTGGACGGCACAAACAGGTAAGCATTGGATTACTATCTGAGAAGCTGGCACTTCTAACCTATTCAGAAGTACCCTGGAAGACAGGTCTGGCAATCTGCTTCTGAAAGGTCAAAGCCTTGAAAACCCTGTGGAGCAGTTCGGCTCTACATACATGGGATTGTCATTGGTCAGAATTAACTCAGAGGCAGCCAACAACTGTCATTTCAGTGAAGTTTAACCTTTCAGTTAGCAAGAACTAATTTAGTAAGACTTAATAAAAGAAGGAAGCAGAAATGATGGTGTGTATTTAATCCATTCTATTTCACCAGCAATCCAAAGCTTACATTTTGGTCAAACTAGGACACGAATCTATTCTCTTCAACCCCAAACACTTGCACCATCCCAGTTTTCAAGCATCGCAATAAATCCCATATTTCAATCTTTAGTTCAAATGCTTATCACCCTAATACTTTTCTCATGTTCCAAGTTGTAAAAAATTTATCTGTCTTCTGAATTTCCACAGCATATTATGTGTATCTCTTCTGGCATTTACTTAGACCATATGTGCTAAATTTTAATGACTAATGCTTGAAAATTTCTCCCACTGCCCAAAGTTATTCACTTTGCTAGAACACTTCATATTCTATCAATTAGGAATTTATTTTATAAGATAAGTGAATGTTTAAAATAGAAATATTCCTTAAAATGATATGCCTACCAGTATGCATTAATTTAATAAGACTCCTTCCTTTCTCTCCCAAACTATGATCCATGAACCAAACAAATGTGATTTCTGATAGCTAACAAAATGTGATTTACACAATTTCAAGGACTAGGCATCTGGGACTCTGAAGAAAAGAGAAAGCAAGATTTGGAGAGAAGTGCTATGAATAATCTACAGGTATTAAAAATAAAACTCAAGTACATGCACTCAGGGTACACACCAGTCCAATGGCATTTTAACAGCGTTCTCTCTCTGCTCTTACATTCATGTCTCACACTGCATGTTACCTTCTAGAAATATGCTCTTAACTGATGTTTAAATCCATTTCAAATAAATAAAAATGTCTATAAGGAAAGAGAAAATTACAGTATGCAGTTTGTCATCAATAGACAAAAAGGGATAATTTAGGGTTACAGATCATTGGGTACATAGTAGACCCCATAATGTGCTATAACAAAGATGTCTCAGGGGATGCAAGAAATTTTAAAAGCTGAAGAGAGAAACAGCAGAAAGAGAGAACAGGATCCACACACAGAGTCTGAAGAGTGTTATAAGAAAACAATTGATATTATTCCTCTTCAGCTCTTCTGCTCACACTTCCTATTCTCTTTCTAGGCCTGAGAAGTATCTATACCTTTATTTTTTAAAGATGTAGTATCAAGAGGTTTCATTTGCTTCAGGTCTACAAAAGAAGGCATATTATATTTCTCAAACTGTATTACCTTTAGGTTAAAAAAAATTACTTCTGAAAAGACAACTCACTGAATGGGAGAAAATATTTGCAAACGATTACTTTGATATTGTTGATGTTGTTATTTGCCGTCGAGTCAACTCGACTCATAGTGACCCCTCCTTGGGTTTCCAAGGTGGTACCACTACGGAAGTAGATTGCCCAACCTTCCTTCTGAGGAGTGGCTTGTGGGTTTGAACCACCAACCTTCTGGTCAGCAGTCAGATGCCTTAGGCATCGTGCCACCGGAGCTCCTCACATTCACCGTTGTTGTTGTTATTTGCCGTTGAGTCAGACCCGACTCATAGCGACCCCTCCTTAGCTTTCTGAGGCATTATCACTATGGAAATAGATTGCCCAACCTTCCTTCCGAGGAGTGGCTGGTGGGTTTGAACCGCCAGCCTTCTGGTTAGCAGTCAAGTGACTTAGGCACTACGCTACCTCACATTCACTAGGATGGCTATAATCCAAAGACCAAACCCAAATAACAAATGTGGCAAGGATGTGAAGAAACTTCAATATTCATACATTGCTGGTGGGAATGTAAAATAGTGTAGCCATGTGGAAAATAGCCTGGCAGTTCCTCAAATGTTAAACATTAAATTACCACAACTAGTTGCCCCGGAGTTGATATCAGCCCATGGCAGCGCCACTGTGCTCCATGGATTTTCCACAGCTGAGTTTGCAGAAGTGCATCTCCCGACCTTTCATCTGAGGTACCTCCAGGTGGGCTGGAATCACTAACCTTATGGTTAAAGCCAAGTTCATTAATCATTTATACCACCCATGGACTGCAGTCACCAAACCAAAAAACCAAAACCAAATTCACTGCCATCAAGTCAATTCTGACTCATACTGACCCTACAGAATAGGGTACAACTGCCTCATAGGTTTTCCAAGGCTATCATCTTTACAGAGGCATATTGCCACATCTTTCTCCCACGGACCAGCTGCTGGGTTTGAACTGCCAACCTTTTGGTTAGCAGCCTAGTACTTAACCACTGAGTTACCAGGGTTCCTGAAGTCACCATCAAGCTCAAACTCACTGCCACCGAGTTGATTCTGATTCACAGCAACCACCACTGGGTTTCTGAGGCAATAAATCTTCATAGAAGTAGAATGCCCTATCCTCCTTCCACAGAGTGGCTGATGGGTTTGAACGGACAACCTTCTGGTTTGCAGTCAAATGCCTTAGGCACTGCACCACCAGAGCTCTTTGAAGTCACCATAAGACCTAATAAGACCCAACAATTCCACTCCTGGGTAAATACTCGAGAGGAATGAAAAGATACAGCCACACAAAACTTGTATAAAATGTTCACAGCAGGATTCTTCAAAACAGCCAAAAAGTTGAATACAACCCAAATGCCCGTGAAGGGATAAATGGATAAATAAAATGTAGCATGGGTATACAATGAAATATTGTCTGGCAATAACAAAGAATTAAGTACTGATACATGCTGTTGTTGTTGTTGTTATGTGCCATCGAGTCAGCCCTGACTCATAGCGACCCCTCCTTAGGTTTCCAAGGCAGTATTACTACGGAAGTAGGATTGCCCAACCTTCCTTCCGAGGAGTGGCTGGTGGGTTTGAACCGCCAGGCTTCTGGTTAGCAGTCAAGTGCTTTAGCCACTATGCTACCAGAGGTCCCCTGATACATGCTACAACATGATAAACCTTGAAAATACACTTAGTGAAATAAGTGAATCACCAAAAACAAATCACATAATTGTGTTATCCATTCATATGAAAAGTCCAGAAGACTAGCTGTCAAGTTTGAGAGGAAACAGGAAGTGACTGGCAAAGGGTACAGAGCTTCTTTTGGGAATGATGAAAACGTGCTAAAATTAGATTGTGATGCTAGGTGCACAACTTTCTGAAGATACTAAAAACTCCTGAATTGTACATTTTAAATGGGTGAATCATATAGCATGTTAATTTTATCTCAATAAAGCTGTTCAAAAAAATTACTTCAGTTAAAATGGTATTTCTGATGTAATGAAGTATTATAATAGAAGGGAGACCTAAAAGGTATCTTACAATTATAAACTGAAATTGTAAATGACTTTGTTGATAGTACCAAAGTAATGTTTTGTTGAAAGTCTTACTTTGTTGAGATTCAATCCTCTTCAGGATGGTTTTCCATTTTCCCTCAGTTTATGGGCCTTTAAGAGTTATATCAACTCGCATAATTATGTCCTTATCCATCCCACTCATTCTCTGCTACAGCCAAACTGACGTTCCACATTTCATATATACTTTACCAACTTCTGGCTATGCAATCTAAATTAGACCTCTAGTGAAGGGGGGCAGGGAGCAGAGGGAGCACTGGACTGGGTATCTGTAGGAGTCCACAGATTCTGTACAAATCAAATATTTCAGATTCAGCCACCTTAACGAAAATGAATTAGAGGCCTGCTTCAAGCAGTCCTAATGAACTATTACAAAACATGGTTTGGATTACTATACCCACTCCCACTGAGTCGATTCTAACTCACAGTGACCTGATAGGACAGAGTAGAACTGCCCCATGTTGTTGTTGTTGTTATGTGCCGTCGAGTCAGCCCTGACTCATAGCGACCCCTCCTTGGGTTTCCGAGGCAGTATCACTACGGAAGTAGGATTGCCCAACCTTCCTCCCGAGGAGTGGCTGATGGGTTTGAACCACCAGCCATCTGGTGAGCAGTCAAGTGCCTTAGCCACTATGCTACCAGAGCTCCCCATAGGGTTTCCAAAGCTGTAATTATAATAGAATTTAAAATATTCGAGTCTATTTTATCACCAATCTCAGTGATAATAACTAAAAGTAAGAAAGTGAGCCATTTAAAACAATGCCAGCTAAATGGCTCTGCATTTGAAACTCCAAGCTCCAAGACATGATCAGTTACATACCTGCACTTTCCCCACACTGTTTTCTCCACTCACTCCAAGTCTACTTTTCAAAATTCTATCTGTTCTTTCGCCCCCATCCTATTTCATGAAACGTGTTCAGATTTGTCAAGCCAGATGGTCTCTTTTGAACCTTCACAGCACATTATTAATACCTCTTTTAAAATATTCACCATATTAAAGTTATTTTTATATTTGTCTTAGCTTCACTCATCACAAACGTTCAAATACTATATATTGCAAACTCTCAGAGAGAAAGCATTACGCCTCCATTGTAACACGGGAATAGCAATTTCCACACGAAAAACACTAAACAAAACTGAAGCTAATAAAATGATTCTTCCAGCCAACTGAAATAGAATTTTTTAAAAGCACCACATATATAATTTGTTTTTTACTTTTGAAACTCACATCCTGAAAATTACTTATAACTTAGACACTATTAAGTAGAAAGAGTTAATAAATATATGTAGATTAAAAAAAAAAAACAAACCCTTGGTAGCCCTTTATTTTTTAAAAGTTTGTATTTATAACAGTATATTTCAAATAATTTAACTGAGAGACAATAACATAACTCCTCAAGACACAACTAAAGCTGTTCCCATACTCATTATGAAATACATAAATTATGAAGGTGCTCTCCACTTAAACTGAGCTTACATCAAATCAAACGAATTCCCGAGTGCACAGTAACTGCGATTTGAAATGAGTTTACTGTAATGTTATGGGCTTGTTCAGATTTTCTACCTCTATTTGTGCTTGACTGTTAACCAGAAGGCTGATGGTTCAAACCCACCAGCCACTCCTCGGAAGGAAGGTTGGGCAATCTACTTCCGTAGTGATACTGCCTCAGAAACCCAAGGAGGGGTCGCTATGAGTTGGGTCTGACTCAATGGCACACAACAAGAACATTTATGCTAGTTTAGGTAGGTAGTGTTTTAGAAATGTGTCCATTTCATGCAGGTTTTCAAATTGTTGGAGTGCAATTTTTCTTATTTGTTATGGTCCTCTTCATCTTGGTTGGTTCTGTTGTAATGTTACCCATCTGACTTATTTTGGTTATTTTTTTCCTTTGTCAGCTTGGCCAGTGGTGTGTCGATTTTATTGATTCTCTCAAAGAACCAGCTTTTAATCTTGCCTCTTTCTACTGGTTTTCTGTTTTATATTTCATTTATTTTTGCTAAGATCTTTATTAATTCCTTTTTTCTGGTAACTGTGGTCTGTCTCTTTTTTTTGCTGCCCTTTTCTATTTGTTCAGTTGTCAAGTTAAGCTATTGATTTTGGCCCTTTCTTCTTTTTTGCTGTGTGATTCTTGCTATATATTCTCCTTTGAGCACTGTTTTTGCTGTATCCCAAAGGTTTTGGTATGTGGTGTTTTCATTCTCATTTGATTCCAAGAACTTTTTAAATTTCATTTTTAATTTTTTCTATTATCCAATAGTTTGTAAGTATGGTGTTACTCAGTTCCCACATATTTAATTTTTTCCCTTGTTCTTTCCATTATTGATTTCCAGTTTTATAGTGTTATGGTTAGAAAACATGCTTTGCTTTATTTTGATGTTTTTTGTTTTTAATTATCGAGGCTTGCTTTTATAGCCTAAAGCATGATCTATTCTTGAAAATGATCCATGTTTGTTGGAAAAGAATGTGTACTGTGCTGCTCTTGGGTGATTTGTTCTGTATATGAGGTCTAGTTACTTGATTCAAAAGTGATCTGATAAAGTCTCCTACTGTTACTGTAGAACTGGCTAGAGTTTATGCATTTTGGAGCTCTGTCACTGGGTGCATAAACACTTGTGATTGTTACGTCCCCTTGGTGGACTGACCCTTTACTATGTAGCACATTCCTTTGTCTCTTATACTGGTTTTGACTTAAAGACGATTTTATCAGAGATTATTATTACCATTCCTGCTCTCTTTCAGTCACTCTTTGCTTATTTTTTTCCCATCTTTTAATTTTTAATTTATTTATATCTTTGGGTCTAAGACATGTCTTTTGTAGGCAACACATTGAGGGCTCACGCACTTTGTTTTTATCCATTCTGTCAGTTTCTGTCTCTTGACTGGTACATTTAAACTATTTATATTCAGTGTGATTATCTATATGAACAAATTTACTGCTGCCATTTTGTTATTGTGTGTGTGTGTGTGGTATTAACTATACCTTTGTTCCACTTAATTTTCTGTGCTGAGTTCTTTTTGTTTATGGATTTCCTTTTCATATCCTTCATTGTTGTTAGTTTTGTGTTTTCTGAGTCTATTTATTTTCTTCTGTATTTTGATTAGTAGATTTATTAATTTTTTTGAGGTTACTGTGAAATTTACCTTTATCTTCCTAAGTTTAAAACAATCAGTTATAGTTTTGATATCATTCTAACTTCCTCTCCATATGGCAGTTCTACAACTATACCAAATGGGTTTACTGTTAATTTCTTGTTGGACTTGATTGTTCAGTGCCTCTTGTAGTGTGACAACACTCAGTACTGTTTTCTAGAATGCTTCCCCTGAATTCATACCATTTCAGGGGAAGAAGTCATGTTCATATGATATGACCAAGTTTGATTAGTTCAAGAATTATCTTCTAAATCAAGACAAATCATAGTTTTCTACCATTCCTTGAGTTTCTCAAAAATATTTCAGGATTCTTAATCTTAAAACAAGGAGCCATGGTGGTACAGTGGCAGCACCCAGCTGTTAACTGAAAGGTCGGTGGTTTGAGCTTACCAGCTGCTCTGCAGGAAAAAGGTGTGGCAATCTGCTTCTATAAAGATTACAGCCTTGGAAACCCTATGGGGAAATTCTTCTCTGTCTTAAACATAAGTGGGAAGAATCCACTTCCAGATTCATTCAACTTATTGGCAGAATTCAGTTCTATGCAGTTATAACACTTAAGTCCCTCTTTCTTTAATGGCCATCAGCTAGGGAAATTCTCAGCTTCTTGAGGCTGCCCACATCCTTTTGTTCCATCTCAAACTTTGAATCTCTCCAACTTCCCCTTCTGTCTCATCTTTCTAACTCCTGTCTCCTGGAGCCTCTCTTTTATCTCATCTTTTCTGACTTTAGCTAGCAAAGATGCTCCACTTTTAAGGGCTTGCGTGATTAGATTAGGAGCCTGTTCTGGTTACCTAGTGCCACTCTGACAGGAATATACCACAAATTGGATGGCTTGAACAAAAGGAGTTTATTCTCACAGTTTTGGAGGCCAAAAGTCTGAGTTCAAAGTGCCAGGTTCTAGGGGCTGGGTGAAAGCCCCTCAACCTTGGGCTTCAGCTCTGCCTCCTGCTCTTGGTCCACTGAAGCTAGAGGCATGCCTTCACTCAGGCGGCTGCTGGCTGCTGAGGCTGACAAACCCAAGGTCGGTAAGCAAAAAGGCACAGTCCTGATGTTATCAAACCACACGGTATGCCATTCATTCAAGTCCATTGAAAGTCCTAAGATCGACAGAGCATGGCAGGCTGCTGAACAACAACTCAGCTATATGCAGGGTTCAGGCCTGCCATAAGCTAGAGACCATTCCCAAAGTTGCTTCTTATATACGAGAAGCAGACCGCATCCCTAAAGCAGCTACTCACATCCCACCACAGAGTTGATTGCCAGTCTCCATCATGGAGAATAACTACTACCAGCTGCCCAGCCAAGTTAACACATAACCTTAACTACCACAGAGCCCAAGTGATTAAAGCACTTGGCTGCTATCAAAAGGTTGGTGGTTGGAACCACCAGTCATCCTGCAGAAGAAAGCTATGGCAGGCTACAAAGATTTACAGCTCTGGAACCTCTATGAGGCTGTTTTACTCTATCCTTTAGGGTTGCTAAGAGTTGAAATTGATTCCATAACAGTGGGTTTGGAGATTAAAGTGGGGCTACTGGGGATAATCCAGGAGAGTCTTCCCATCTCAAGGTCCATAACCTTCATCACATTTGCAATGTCTCTTTTGCCATATAACATAAAATATTCGCAGATTTTAGGGATTAGAAGAACATAGACATCTTTAGTGGCCTATTATTTTGCTACCACACCCTCACTGTCAGAAACAGTAAGACTTCATGCATGTTTGTTTTAAGGTTTTTATTTAGAATGGTAATTTGTTATGTAAATAGATAACCAATAATATAACAACAGAAAAAGTGCCATAGTGTGATTAATGAATATATATGTATGCATGTATGTATGTATGTAGCTCTGGTGGTGCAGTGCCTAAGGCATTTGACTACTAACCAGAAGGCTGGTTGTTCAAACCCACCAGCTGCTCTGCAGAAGGGAGATGGGGCAATCTACTTCTGTAAAGATTTACCACCTTGGAAACCCAATGAGGGTTGCTAGACTCATATATACACATATGTGTGTGTATGTATGAATATATATATAGTATATGTATATACACACACATACACATGAGTGTGTGTATACATATGATATTTGATAGGCTATATCTCTACAGAAGTAGATTGCCTCATCTTCCTTTGAGGAAAGGCTATTGATAGGTTTGAACCACCAGCTTTCTGGTTAGTAGTCAGATGCCTTAGGTACTATGCCACCAGAGATCCATTTATATATACATATATATATATATGTATATATATATGTGTGTATATATATGTATATATATGTGTGTGTATATATGTATATGTATGTATACACACACACACACACATCATATTCTTACTGACATCTCTCCCTCCAAAAACATGGAATGCTTTATTACTGAGCTTTCAAACTGAAACTACTTCTTCACCAAAAGGGTCATATGTAAAATGTGATTACACCAAATATCCACCTTGATCTCAGTGCTGGTGTAATTACCACATTCCTGATGCTATCTTGCCAGTATCAACAACTACTTTTTTTTTTTTCCCACAAAATCCTAAAGCCACTTTTTTTCATTGTAGCGCTTTTTATATTTTAAAAACATTTAGATATTTTACTGTGTTTTAGGGAAAAGTTTACATAGCAAATTAGGTTCTCATTTAACAATTTTTAAACAATGTGTTCCAAGACATTGGCTACATTCTTCACAATGTGTCAACATTCTCATTATTTTCATTGTTTGTGTTCTGTTTCCATTACTGTAGCTTCCCTACTCCTTCTTAGCTCCTTTGTTTTAGGGTAAATGTTGACTGTTTGGTCTCATATAGTTGATTAATTTAAGGGAGCATGGTATTTGTGGATTATACAGTTGGTTTCATAAGCCAATTTCTAAGGTCACTTTTCAATTCTTATTTGAAGTCTCTGCAACATATAACAAAGTTGACCACTTCCTCTTTAAAACACTGTCTTTTTCTTATCTTCTATCCTATCATTCCCTCCTACCTCCCTGGCAACTGCTTCTCAATCACCTTTGTGTCTTCTCTTCCTACTCCCATTCTTTATGTATTGTCATTGTTCAGTCCTATTTGCATTCACTTTGGGATTCTAACTCCATACTTTTTCATATTCAACTGTATGTGACAACTCTCACATCCGTACCTTTAGTCACTTTCTTTATCCTGGATCCCTAAATCCACATATATAGTTCCTTATTAGATATCTACACTTGTACATCCAACAGGCACCTCAATTTCAACATATCCAAAGTATATACTTATAATTACCCCTCACAAAACTGTTCCTTCTAAGAATGTTAACTTAGTGAGTAGCCCTACTATTCATTTAGTTTGCCATATCAACTCTGGCCCCCTCGTTAAATTTTATTGCGTCCATCCTCCTTAAAAATCTCTTGAATCATACTACATTGTTTCATCCTTAGTGCTTCTCCCATTTCTTACCACCATCAATTGTGTCTAAAATACTACAACAACCTACCTAGGTTTCCCTAACCTTGAATTTTGCTCTTATCCTTCCAATCCTCTGCTGTGAGAATGATCTTCAGAAATCACAAGTCTGTTTATAGTCTTTCACTTCCTACCTTTAATGGAGCCAGCCTTCCCCTTCTGTGGGAGTCTGAGTTCTCTCTCGCAGCTTCCACAGTCACTATCTCAGTGCTTCCTTGTTCTTCCTTTGTCCTGTCTACCTGTAATTTCTTTTAGTAAAAGGCTTGGCCTTAATCTGGCATATTTCCACCAACCTAGAGCAGCACCCATCCCCTTGATTTGGCAAATACCCGAAGTTATTCATATTTCAGCTTATCTACTTCCTCTGGAAAGCTTTTCCCAATTATCTTCCTTCAGACTAATAGTGTTCTTCTTATGTGATCTCATATCACCCTATACTTCTCAGCTCATTTAACTGTCTGTATACTGCCATAATGTATTTCCTTTGTCTGTCTCTCTTACCAAGGAGCTCTGATGGCACTGTGATTAAAGTATTGGGCTGCTAACCAAAAGGTCAGAGGTTCAAACCCACCAGTCACTCCATGAGAGAAAGATGAGACAATCTGCTTCCATAACTATTTACAGTCTTGAAAACCCTATGGGGCAGTTCTACTCTGTCTTAAAGCATCACATGAGTTGGAATCAACTCAGTGGCAGTGGGTTTGGTTTTGGGTCTAACTTACTAAACTACAAAGTCACTATCTGTCATTGTTTCCCTAACATCCATAACTCTCAGATTTTCCTTTGGTGATCCTCTGCTACCTGTCTAGTCTCAGTGATTTTAATATTACTTAAAATAACCTCTCAAACAATAGTCCTGGCTCCATAACATAAAACATGAGTAAGAATTACAGCTCAAAATGCAAGAGTCAAATTTCCCGTATTAATGAGATAAATTATATGAACTTTAAGAATTCTCCAGTTTCTTAATACTATTCTTATGAGAGTTACTTCATCTGAAAAATGTAGAGAACTAATTAGGATGAGACTGGGAAAGTGGACAGGGCAAGGCTTACACAGGAGCTAAATGACTCTCCACATGTGTTTCATTCTCTTACCTCAGCAAATAAACAGACTACTGCAGATCAAGAATCTTCCAACACAAGTGAAAACCAGTCAAGATCTCAAATCATAAATTACCTAACGTTTTCACAGAGCAACTTCCCTAGCTAACATAAGTCAATATGATGCTGTTCTCCCTTCTAAAAGGCAATGAAAGCAACTGTAGTTTCAGGATATCTGAAATCACATGCTAAGAAGGAACACACAGCGCGGCACACATCTTGATTCTGCTAGTTTGAAGATTTCATCTGTGACTCAATAGATTCAAATACTTGACAAAGCTACTATGATACCAGTAAATTTTCTTTTCTCTAGCCTAAATATTCTTAAATCCAAGTGTGATAGCAAACATGCACTTAAAAATAATAAATTATTATATTATGAATCCTTCTAGGTCTTCAATTTTAATTAATTTTGAGTTATGCTTACATATCTAAGACATCCAACTCAAAATTAATTTAGGAATTTACTCAAATGCATAAAACACTCATTAATAATGTTACTATATGTCAGTTAAAAAAGGGAGGTAAAGGAAGATTCAAGAATAAAAGACCATTACAAAGCTAATCAAATACGACAGAAGTAAGCAATTAAAATTCAAGACACAAAGCAATTGCCAAGTTAAAGCAAATACAATCAAAGAATTGCACCTAATGAAACAAATGAACACGGTATAAATAACTAGTATGATGAAACCATTTAAGACAGCAACCTAACATAAATACTGTCCTTGAAAGCTTAAAATGATTTCAAATTTGAATTTAAGTGTGAAAAATGACATAAGACCTGCAAAGTAAAATCTACAGATGGAAGTCTAGTACTGTGTGTTTTACCTCTGGGAGTTGCAGGCACCATGATTCTATTCTTACGTTACAAATCTGTTGTGTGGGGAGCGGGGGAGGAATAACTATGTTACAGAAAAAAAGAATAGAACAAACTGTTGTAAGAACATGCAGTTTTAATGTGTCTTTATTCTTCACAAGTAACCTTATTCTTTGAATTTTTTTAAATACATAAAATGGATTCATTATATTTAAAATACCTAATGGCCTTTGTTTTTCTTGATATGATAATGACCCCGAAGAAGTCACTAGTACTTGACTCACCTTATTTAGAAAGCCATCATAATACCATAAGGAAAATAAGGCAGGGATTCTTAAGTATTTTTTTCTTCTTCTAACATAAACCAAAACACCAATGCAAACCACTGTCAAGGAGAGGAGAGAAAAAAACTGGTTGGGACAGCAGCTGTGCTGAAACTCAGTAAGGACATGCGTTGGCAGATTTGTGAGTTGATGCCTGCTACACAATGTACCTAGATCTAGTTTGATTCCATAAATATATATGTGTGTGTGTATATATATATATATATATATATATATATATAT
>NW_006921594.1:12351055-12389741 GCF_000298275.1 Orycteropus afer afer | reverse complement strand
ACATATTTTTTTTTAAAAGGAATTTTTGTACTTAATGTTTTCCCTTTTAGAGAATTATTTCTCTCCCCATCAGGAAACATTTTTGCTTGAGATACACAGTTCTCATTCATTAGACTGAGTATGTTTTGACAGGAAGAAAAAAGGCGTTAATTTATGAAATGAAGGAAAACATGGCCAAGACTGACTCATAAATGAGTATGTATCATAAAAACATCTCATACCTATTTATGGACTTTATTATAGTCTAAAAATCTTTTCTCTATTTGCCATTTCAACTTAACTAAAAGTACTTAAGATAAACTACTGTGGTGTGGTTTTTTGTTTTGCTTTGTCTCGTTTTGTTTCCTTAAAATTCACATTTTGAGATGGCACAAACACAAAATTTAAAGTGCAGGAGTAAAGTGAAAACAGATAATAAATATGCTCATGTTTACAGAGCAAAATTAGAAGAGTCAGGGAAGATGATACATGGGAGAACATAATGGAAACAAAGTATAAATGAATTTAGAAGAGGACAAAAGGAATAATCCACACAATAGATTTAGGTTTAAAGGACAGGATAAGCATACATCTTCCCTTGACATACAAACAAAACGTGGACAGATGAATGAAAATATTGGTATGTTTTTAGATGGGATACACCAGAAAGGAGAAGTTAAGAAAGTCCAAGCCTCTGTTCTTTTCAATGAAGTGAGATGAAAGATCTTATAGTGAAAAAGGAAAAAGATAAGGGAAATTCCTGGAAGAAATTGGTAGAAGTCAGTATCAAAGGTCATCATATTAAGGCTTGTGAAGCTAAGAATAGTTTTTACATTTTTAAAGGATTGGAAAAGAAAACAAAGAAGAATATGCATTACAGACTGGATGAGGCTCACAAGGCATAAAATATTTACTCTTGTCCTTTTCAGGAAAAGTTTACCAAACCTGGTCTATATTAATAACAATTATGTTGTTGTTGTTGTTGTTGTTGTTATGTGCCCTCGAGTCGGACTCACAGCAACCCCTCCTTGGGTTTCCCAAGAGTCGATCCCCTCCTTGGGTTTCTGAGGTGGTATCACTAGGGAAGTAGATTGCCCAATCTTCCTTCTAAGGAGTGGCTGGTGGGTTTGAACCTCCACCCTTCTGGTTAGCAGTCAAGTGCCTTAGGCACTATACTACCAGAGGGGGAAATGAGTAGAGATTTAAAAAACAACAACAACTCACTGACTTAGAGTCACTTCCATAGTGACTCTAAAGGACAGAGTAGAACTGCCCCATCAGGTTTCCAAGGCTGTAAACCTTTAAAAAGACAGACTGCCTCATCTTTCTCCCACAAAGAGCCTGGTGGGTTCAAGCCGCCAACCTTTTGGTTAGCAGCCAAATGCCTTAGCTACCACATCCACCAGAGCTCCTTGACTAGAGATTGAGAGCCCTCCACTGCCACAGAGTTGATTCCAACTCATAGTGACCCCCACTGAGTATCCAAGGCTGTAAATTGATACAGAAGTAGATTGACTCATCTTCCTCCCATGGAGTGGCTGGTGGGTTTGAACCGCTGACCTTCTGCTTAGCATCCAAATGCTTCACCCACTACTGTGCCACCAGAGCTCTTTCAACTAAGGCATAAATTTGAAAAGGATTCAATTTGAATAATTGTGTGATCTTTTCTCCAGCATCAATAAACACAACAAACAAACAAACAAATAAATAACAGTAACAGAGACATTCATGAAATCAGACTGAATTACAGATTTTGGCAGTTTATTATTAGGTTCTAACATAAGAAATAAGACAAAGAAAATAATAACAATTAAAGAGTTTAATAAGTTTAAAACAGTAGTAAAAGAAACTACACAAGACAGTTCATAACTAATTACTAAAAGAAAAAGCTTCATGGTAGTCAGTTTTTAAAACAAATCTGCAACTTCTGCTTCCAACATAACAGAGCAGTTGGGACAGGAACTATCCGAACATTAGAAAACTGGTTAAAATATGTGGAACTACTGTTATCAGATACTGGACTATAAGCAGTGCAGCATTGGGATCCCTGGGAATAAAATGAGATGAGACCTGTGATCATCCAGGGACTTATTGCCTAAAAATACTTTCTACATTGTGAAGAAAGAAAATCCCTGCAGAGCACAATAGTCTTACTGAGTTGAACGGACAAATATGAGTTAAGAAAAGCTAAGGCAGTTGGAATTTTGAAATTGAATAATGGTAAAAAAATGAAACTAAGCAGAGAAGGTTCCAGAAATTTATATAGAGGGTTTCCTGAGTCTTAAATAGAATAATTAGCTATGAATGCGTAGAGGAAGACTCAAACTGGCCAGGCAAAGGACGACTACCTGAAAGCCCGCAAAGTGAACAATGCTCAGAGCTCACAGGGTGTTGTGAGATATTCCACCTGTAAAAAGCCCAAACAGAGAGATGTCACTGAACACATGGTCATTCAGTATAGATACACGAAGGAGAATGCCTTAATAGTAGAGCTAAACTAGTCTCAGAAGAAAGATTCCTCCACAGTTCCCCAAAGAGACTAAAAGAAGCCTTAGACTGATATGCAAGTAACCTGACTGCCTGACTTAATATTCATTTAAAAAGATATCAAAATCATTCATAGTATTCGAACACAGCATTGTCTCAGAAATTACTAGAAATGTCAGGGTGCAAAAAATATGTAACCCATGATCAGGAGAAAAATAGAACTCAACAGGAAAAGAATAAAAAATTAAAAAGATGATGGAATTAGGAGACAAAGATCTTAAAATATCTCTTTTAACCATGACCACAGATATAAAGAAAAAAGTGAATGCAATCATGAGAGAAATGCAAAGTATAAAAATTGACCAAGTAAAATTTCTAGAGCTGAAAACCTCAATATTTTAACTGGAAAAATTCACTGAAAGGGCTTAACAATAGATCCCAACACTACAAAAGAAAGATCAGGGAACCTAAAACTAGAGAAAAAAAAAAAAGCAATAGAAAGATCAAGGGAAGGGAAAAGAAAAAAAAAAAAAAAAACAGAATATACCAAACCAAAAACCAACCTCACTGGCGTGGAGTCAAATCCAACTCACAGCGACCCCTCCTTGGGTTTCTGAAGCAGTATCACTATGGAAGTAGATTGCCCAACCTTCGAGCCAAGTAGTGGCTAATGGGTTTGAACCACCAGCTTTCTGGTTAGCAGCCAAATGCCTTAGGCACTACACTACCAGAGCTCCTAATACTCTCCTTAAAAACTCCTGGGTAATAGAAAAAATGGAAAATGAACTTAAAATAAGTCCTTGAATCAAATGAGAATAAAAACATAACATACCAAATCTTTGGGACAGATCAAAAGCAGTGACCAGAAGAAAATGTATAGTAATAAATGCACAAATCAAAAAAGAAGAGCCAATATCCACACCTTAACCCAACATCTACAGCAATAAGAAAAAGAGTGGCAAAAAAATAAGTCTACAGTGACCAGAAGAAATAAATGAAATAAAACAGAAAAGCAATAGTAATAATCAACAATAGAAGTTGGTTCTTTGAAAAGATTAATATTAACAAACCACTGGCAAATTTAACAAAGGAAAAGAAGGAGAAGATGCAAATAACATGAATAAGAAACACAATGGGTGACATCACAACAGACACAACTAAATAAGGCTAATATCAGAATACTATAAAGGCCTAATTTCAGATTTGAAAACCTAGAAGAAATGGACACATTTCTAGAAACATACTACTTACCTAAACTAAAACAGATTGAGGTAGAAAATTTCAAAAGACCCATGACAAAAGAAGAAACTGAACAAGTCATATATACATATACTAACAAAAAGAAAAAAGGCCCTGCCCAGACAGCTTCACTGGAGAATTCAAACATTCAGAGAAGGGCTGACACTACTCATATTCAAACTATTTCAGAACAACGAAAAGTATGGAATTCCCCAAAATTCATTTTATGAAGCAAGCATAACCCTGGTAACAAAACCAGACAAAGATGCCATTAAAAAGCTAAATTACAGACCAATATCCCTCATGAATATGGACACAAAAATCTTCAACAAAATCCTACTGAATAGAATCAACACTATTTCAAAAAAATAATATACTATGACCAAGTGGGATTCATACCATGTAGGCAAGGATGATTCAACAATTAAAAAACAAACAAACAAAAAACATCAACACACTCCATCACATAAATAAAGGAAAAGAATGCAGACAAGGCATTTTATAAAAATCCAACACCCATTCCTAATAAAAACTGTCAGCAAAATGGGAATAGAAAGGAAATTCTTTAAAATAAAAATGGGCATACATGAAAAATCAACAACCAACATTATTCCCAACTGAGAGAGAGACAGAAAACATTTCCCTTGTGAACAGGAACCAGACAAGGATGTCCTCTATCACCACTTCTATTCAACATTGTGCTGGAAGTCCTAGTCAGGGTAATAAGACAAGAAAAGGAAATAAAAGGCATTCAAATTGGTAAAAAGAACTAAAACAATCCCTGTTTGCAGGTAATATAATCCTATACATAGAAAACCCAAGAGACTCAGCAAGAAAACTACTGGAACTAATTGAAATAGTCAGCAAAGTGGCAGGATACAAAGTCAACATGCAAAAATAACTTGTGTTGTTGTTGTTGTGTGCCATAGAGTTGGACCTGACTCATAGCGACCCCTCCTTGGGTTGCCGAGGCAGTATCACTATGGAAGTAGGTTGCTCAACCTTCCTTCTGAGGAGTGGCTGGTGGGTTTGAACTGCCAGCCTTCTGGTTAGCAGTCAAGTGCCTTAGGCACTATGCTACCAGAGCTCCTAAAAATAACTTAGATGCCTCTATATCAACAAAGAAACCTCTGGAAAGGAAATAAGGAAATCAATAGAATTTACAATACTTACCAAAAAAGATAAAATACTTAAGAATAAATCTTAAGAGGGATATACAAAAGCTTTTACAAAGAAAACTACCAAACACTACTATAAGAAACTGTAAGAGATTTACATAAATGGAAGAATATACCATGCTCATGGATAGGAAGACTGAACATACTGAAAATGTCAATACTATGCAAAGGAATCTATAGATTCAATGCAACCCTGGTCTAGATTTCATCAGCATTGTTTAAGAATTAATGATTGGAAAAACCAATCATTAATTTTATATGGAAAGGAAAGAGATCTCAGATAAGCAAAGCATTACTGAAGAAGAACAAAGCAAGAGGCTTCACACTCTCCAATCTCAAAAGCTACTATAAAGGCATGGTAGTCAAAACAGCCTGGTATTGCTACTACAGACATGTAAACCAGTGGAACAGAACTGAGAATCCAGAAATAGATCCATCTACCTATGGACAGCTGATCTTCAACATAAGGCTGAACCCCATTAAATTGAGGAAGAGACAGTCTACTTAACAAATGGTGCTAGCAAAATGAATCTAAAATTAATCATATCTCATAGCATACACAAAAGCTAACTCAAGATGGATCAAAGACCTATGTGTAAAATCTAAAACTATAAAGCTCATCAAAGAAAAAATAGGGGCAAACTTAGAAGCCATATTTATAGCATAAATAGACTACCAAACATAACCAAAAATCCACAAACAGCAGATGAACTAGATGACTGAGACTTCTAAAAATTAAATTCTAATGTGTATAAAAAGACTTCTCCAAGAGTAAAAAAAGAACATATGCACGGGAAAAAAAAAATATTTGGCAACAACATATCCAATATGGGACTTATACCTAAAATTTATATTTCATCACCTCAACATCAAAAAGATAAACAATTCAATTTAAAATTGAGCAGAGGACATGAACAGAAAGAAGATATTCAGGCGACCAGAAAACACACAAAGAAATGCTCAAGATCATTATCCATTAGGAAGATGTGAATCAAAACAATGACATATCATCTCACCCCAGCAATAATAGCAAAGTTCAATAAGACAGAAAATAACAAATGCCGGTGAGGGTGTGGCGCGATTGAGACTCTCATACACTGCTGGTGGGACTGCAAAATGATACAATCACTGTAGAAAACAGAAATGGCAGGCACTTCCTTAGAAAGCTGGAAACAGAAAGACCATTTGGTCCAGCAATTCCACCACCCGGTATATATCCTAAAGAAGTGAGAGCTGGGACACAAACAGATATGCACACCCATGTTCACTGCAGCACTACTCACAACAGCAAAGAGACTAAAACAACCGAAGTGCCTATCAATGAATGAATGGATAAGCAAACCATGGTACATACACACAATGGAATAATGTTTCTTTAATGAAACATTAAAGAATAATGAAGAATCCACGAAACACCTCATAATGTGGATGAATTTGGAGGACACTATGCTGAGTGAAATAAGTCAATCACAGAAGGATAAATATTGTATAAGTCCACTATTATAAAAAGTGAAGGAAAGATTTACACACAGAGGACACTTTCTTTGTAGGTTACCAGGGATGGGAAGCGAGAATTGCTAGCTAGCTAAGAGACACATATTGATTTGGGTGAAGTGGAAGGCAATATACCAAAAATGAGTACAATAACACTAAGGAGAAGACAAGGTGGGGTGAATAAGAGGTACAGCTAACAAAGGTAAATAGCTTTATATACACAATAACAAACAGTAATATATCAGTGGATATATAGGGAGATAGGCAAGATGATCAGGCATGGGTAGGCAAAAGGCTATCATGTGCATACGTATTTGTATGTGCTATAAAAATGTTCACCACTCCTTGGAAGGAAGATGGGGCAATCTACTCCTGTAGTGATACTGCCTCGGGAACCCAAGGAGGGGTCGCTATGAGTCGGGTCCGACTTGATGGCACATAACAACAACAACAACATAAAAATGTTCATATAAATAACAGCGCTAACAGGGACCACAGTTACGGTAACATACTAGCCACAACCAAACACCCTGAGCGAGTGAGTCGCTGGGCCTATGGGTTCGGGACCACGGTAGCAGAGGCCATCAAGTTCAACTGGCAAAACTACACAAAAACATTGTTCTACACCTGCGTTGGTGAGTAGTGACTGGGGTCTTAAAAGTTTGCAAGTGGCTATCTAAGATATAATTACTGGTCTCTCCTTGTCCAGAGCAAAGATGAAGAAAATCAAAGATGCCTGGACACAAGTGGACTAAGGGACTAGTGGACCATGGATAATCTCAGCTTACATGACCCTGGAACCACAAGAACAAGATGATGCCCAGCTACCACTGTCAACCTCTTAAAAAGAGATTAAAATAGGAGATCCTGGATAGAGTGGGAGAAAAATGTCAAACAAAACTCAAAATCATAAAAAGACCAGGCTTATTGCTCTGATAGAAACTGGTGAAACCCCTGAGATTATGGCCCCTAGTCACCCTCTGAGCCTGGAATTGAACTCATTCCCATGTCTTCCCGCCAAACAGACAGGTCTACTGAGTGAATGAGCAATTACACCAAGGAGGTACACTCCTTAGAACAATCAACAATGGGAAATCTTTCACCGAAATCACAATTAAAAAAGTAAAAAAAAAAAAAAAAAGATGAGTATCATTTATCCTCAATTGTTAAAAAAAGAGAGAGAGAGACCTACATATATGGATGAATATACCATGGTCATGGATAGGAAGACTTAACACTGAAAATGTCAACCACACTCAAAATGATCTACAGATATAATGCAATCCTGATCTAGAGTCTGTCATCATTCTTTAAAGAGATGGGAATACTAATCACCAATTTTATACACAAAGGTAAAAGTCCCTGGATAAGCAAAGCACTACCAAAGAAGAAAAACAAAGTAGGTGGCCTCACATTCCCCTACTACACAGCTTTGGTAGTCAAAACAGCCTGGTGTTCGTACAATGACAGACACACAGATCAATGGAACAGAACTGAGAACTCAGAAGTAAATCCATGCAAGTATGGACATCTGATCTTTGACAAACGGCTAAAAACCCATTAAATTAGGAAGAGATAGTATCTTTAACAAATGGTGCTGGCAAAACTAGATATCCATTTGCAGAAAAATGAAGCAAGATCCACACCTCACACAGGCCACAAAAACTCACTCAAGATGGATCAAAGACCTAAATGTAAAACCTGAAAGTATATAGATAATCAAAGAAAAATAAGGGCTAACTTAGGAGTCCTAATTTATAGCATAAATACACTATCAAACAACTAAAATTGTACAAACAATAGAAGACAAAGTATATCACTGGCATTTCCTAAAAATTAAACATCTATTCACATCAAAGACCACTAAAAGAGTGAAAAGAGAACATGCAGACTGGGAAAAAAATATTTGGCAATGACATATTAGATGGGACTAATAATCTCTAAAGTTTATAGAAAATTTCAACACCTCAACAAGATAACAATCCAATTAAAAATTACCACAGGACATCAACAGATACTTCATCAAAGAAGACATTCAAGGAGCCAACAAACACGTGAAGTGAAGAAGCTCGTGATCAATAGCTAGCTACTGGAGAGATGCAAATCAAAATAACAATAAGATACCATCTCACTCCATCTTTAATAGCAAAGTTCAAAAAAACAGAAAAGGAAAAATACTGGCAAGGGTGTGGAGAGACTGGATCCTCACATAGTGCTGGTGGACCCTAAAATGGTGCAACCACTGTGGAAAACTGTATACACTTCCTTAAAAAATTAGAAATAGAAATACCATATGATCCAGCAATCCCATTACTAGGGATATATCCTAGAGAATTAAGAGCTATGACATGAACAGACAGACGCACACCTATGTTCATAGCATTATTACAATGGCAAAAAGATGTAAACCACCTAAGTGCTCATCAGCAAACGAATGGATAAACAAATGGCACTGCTTGAACAATTTCTCTTAGAAAGGTCAGCACGAGGCCGGTCCCCATGAGGTGGAGGTCAAAGATGTCCCAAATGTCCAAACTACCATGCCACTCCATCATTTCAGACATTAACTCCTCCTCCTCCTCCCAGTAATTTCCCCAGTCTTAGGGTTCTGTATTTCGCTGTAACGCCTCACAGAACTCACAGACCCCCAAGGGTTCGTCTCACATAGTAGTGGTGGAGGCTGGCAGGCTGGTGAGTCTCGGGTCCGTGAGTAGGTCTGGCGGATCCTCCCAACTCTCAGGGTTTGATGAACCTCAATCAGCAGATCAGATAACGGCTGCTGTCCCAAATCCAGGGGTGAGATGAGGATGATCCAAGACACAAAGCCGGAGCAAGAGGAGGGCAAATCTTCCCAGGAGATTCATAGGTATATCCTCAGGGAAGCTAAGGGTGGTGATTTGAATTATACCCTCCAGCAAGGCAGGACTCAAGATACATTCCACCTGTGTTGTCCCAACAGAATTAACCTAAATCCCATAACAGAGTCGATTGCCAGTCATTATAGGGAATGACTACTACCAGCTGTCCAGCCAAGTTGATACCTGACCTTAACTACCACACCACCCCAAACAGGCATGGATAATGGGATTTACAAAACATCACAGAATGGAAGACAATGGCTAGAAGGGCCACATCAAGCAATTCACTGCAGGCACAAACACACAATGGACTATTGTTGTTGTTGTTGTTATGTGCCGTCGAGTCGGACCGACTCATGTTAAAGAATAACAATGAATCTGTGGAACACCTCAGAACATGGATGACCCTAGAGGACATTATGCTGAGTGAAATTAGTAAATCACAAAAGGACAAATATTATATGAGACCACTACTATAAAAAAGGGAGCTCTGGTAGCATAGTGGCTAAGGCACTTGACTGCTAACCAGAAGGCTGGCGGTTCAAACCCACCAGCCACTCCCCGGAAGGAAGATGGGGCAATCTACTTCTGCCTTGGAAACCCAAGAAGGGGTCGCTATGAGTCGGGTCCGACTCGACGGCATATAACAACAACAACAACAACAACTATAAAAAAGGCAAGAAAAGGTTTATACACAAGAAGAAGCATTCCTTGATGGTTACCAGGAGTGAGAGGGGAAGGAAGGGTAATACATTAACTAGAGGGTAGACACATATTAACTTGGGGTAAATGGAAATGCAAATATACAATAAAAAAGTATAAAATGATCAAGGCCAAGACACTGGGAGAAGCACAAGAGTTAAAGACAACAAAGGTAAATAGTATTACACAATTCTGTAATAGTAATAACAATAATCTATGTGTAGATAGATAAGTAGATAGAATGCAAGCTGAACAAGTGTGGTTAGGTGAATGAGACTACACTCACAAACATATATAGGCTTGACAGAGGATCAGAGGATATTTCTACATATGTACTTATATGGACTGCAAATATATCCATGAATATAGTAGAGCATACAGGGGACAACGTTATGACAACTTCTTAGCCATAACCAAACACTTTGAGGGAATGAGTCACTGGGCCTACAAGCTCAGGACAACAGCCTTGGGGGACATCAAAGTCAACTGGCATAACACAGTCCACAAAGACAGTATACCACATCCTACTTTGGTAAATAATGACCAGGGTCTTAAAAACTTGTGAGTGGCCATCTAAGTTGCAACTACTGATCTCTACCCATCTAGAGCACAGAGAGTAATAACACTCAAAGATGCAAGGAAATAATTAGTCCAAAGGACTAATGGAGTATGTGAACCCCAGGCTCCACAACTCTGACACCAGAACTAGATGCTGCCCTGCTACCAGTGCTGATAACTCTAAAAAGGATCACAACAGGAGGGTGGGTAGAGTGGGAGACAAATATGGAACAAAATTCAAAATCAGGCTTACTGGTTGGATAGAGACTGGTGGAAACACTGAGATTATGGCCCACAGACATCCTTCAAGCTTAAACTCACCCTAGTGGCTCAACTTTCAGCTATATAAAAGACATAGAGCACATCAGGTGAACAGTAACACCAGGGAGGTACATACTTCTGAAAGCAATCAACTATAAGACATCAAAGGGCAGCATCTGCCCAGGTATAAAGCTCAGAAGGCAGGAAGGGAAAGGAAACAAAGTCGAAAAGAAATGGTAAACAAAGGGAAGTGAGAAGAGCGCTCAGTGTCACAAAACAAAACATGTATGAACTGCTGAATGGAAAACCGATCTGTGCTATAAACTCTGACCCAAATCACAATAAAAGTTAAAAAAAAGAATGATCACTGACTTCTCATCGGAACATACACATGCCAGAAAACAAGGAAATGATATTTTTTAAATGAGGGAAGGAAAAAAAAAGATTTCTATATCAAGGAAAAATAATAGCCAAAAATGAAGACAAAAAGAACACAATGTTGGTGAAAAGCAGAAAGAATTTGTTGCCAGCAGACCTACACTACAAAAAATGTCAAAGGAAGTTCTAGAGATTGAAGGAAAATAATTCCAGAAGGAATCTCTAATGTACAAAAAGAAATAACAGTGTCAGAAATGGTTAAATATATATGCAAATACATATTGTTTTATTTTTAAAGTTTATTTAAAAGGTACTTGTTTAAATAAACTTGCTCTGTAAACACCCAAATGACAGTAATTTTTTTTTTAAAAATAGTTGTTTAAACTATCTAGCATATGTAGTTTTTCATATGCATGTGAAAGTTGGACAATGAGTAAGGAAAACCAAAGAACTGATGCATCTGAATTATGGTGTTGGCAAAGAATATTAAATATGCCACGGACTGTCAGAATGAACCACAATCTGTCTTAGGAAAGTACAGCCAGAATGCTCCTCAGAAGCAAGAATGGCCAGACTTTGTCTTTTCTACTTTGGTCATATTATCGGGACCAGTCCCTGAAGAAGGATATTGTGCTTAAGTAAAGTAGAGTGTACACAAAAAGGGAGAAGACTCTCATTGAGACAGATTGACACATGGCTGCAACAATGGACTCAGGCATAGCAGCAACTGTGAGGATGGCCCAAGAACAGACAATGGGAGATGCACCATGTCTGTGGATATAAAATATATCCACATCAATAAAAAGATGTAAAGTCAATACAATGCCAATCAAAATCCCAGCTGATATTCTTCTGGTTTCCACATAGGATGTAGAAATCTGGAAAGGGTATATAGCTCACACTCACACAATAAGAACTAGGGAGAAAAAACAAAACAAACAAACAAAAAAAAAACTGGCAAATAAGAACTTTTCTTAAACCATGAGAAAGCTGAGGTCACAGGACAAAAACTCAACCTGTAATCTAAGGAAAGGCAGGTCCCTTGGAGGAAAGATGGAATGTGAGCACGTAAGTGCCTAGAGAAGACAATACTGGACACCATAATTTAGCTAAAGCTGTTAAGGAACTGCTAATGGCGAAGTGTGGGCCTGGGAGAAAATAAAGAACCCCTGCAAGTCACAGACACAAAGGGAATTCATCCTCATTTGCCGGCTCTTCTTCACAGACCTCACACGGTGTTCAACACTGTCCACTGAGGGAAAAGCAACAAACGTGTCACCCTTCACACACTGCTAAAAACCCATTAGAGATAAGGATATGAAACAGAAAAAATTCTGTACTCTTGGGGCGAAGAAAACAATATATCCTTCAAATGAAAGTGAGGGAATGACTCTGAGAAGTCCATTCCCAGAATACAGTGTTTGCCCAGTAGATGATGGTTGATATATTGCCATATCCAGTACACTAATGGATGCAGGAGGAAATGGCAGCAATATGGGCATAACCAGTTTGATCAGCAGCTCAAGTCTGTCTCATTAGAGAACAGCCCTTCACCATGGGCATTCACACAAGTGACCTATGCTGTCTGACTGGCAGCTGCAATCTGTTTGCACAGTTTGCATCCCAAAGAGAGATATTTTTAACCTCCCAGTCTAGTCTTCCAAGTGGCAAACCAGAAGGGTAGGCTATTGGCAACAGAGCAAGATTCAGTAAAAATGAAACAAGGTTAATTAATGATGGGGGTATTGGTCAGAGCTATCAGAGCCATGCAAATGACACAGAGTAACCACACTGACATTCACTGGGACTGAATGAGCAGCAGCAGGGCAGTGAATAGCAACAGCTTTTAACCTGGCTGGACTATCAGTGTACCAGACCAGATATTTACATTAACTTCTGTGAATTAGGAGTTCCAATGAGTCTGTGGTAAATTACTTAATATGGCCCTTCTAGCCATATTATTGTTGCTGTTAGGGGCCGTCGAGTTGGACCTGACTCATAGCGACCTCTCCTTGGATTTCCAAGGTGATATCAGAGCTCCCTTCTAGCCATAGTCTTTGTTATTTCCACCAGATGACTGGGTGGGACTACGCAAATGTGAGGTACTTATGCCCTATTAGAAGCTCTGACAGGAGCTCTGGGCATAGTGCCTAAGGCATTTGACTGCTAACCAGAAGGCTAGCAGTTCAAACCCACCAGCCACTCCTCAGAAGGAAGGTTGGGCAATCTACTTCCATAGTGATATAGCCTCGGAAACCCAAGGAGGGGTCGCTATGAGTCAGATCCGACTCCACAGCAGTGAGTTTGGTTTTTTGGTAGGAGCTCTGGTAGTGTAGTGCCTAAGGCACTTGACTGCTAACCAGAAGGCTGGTGATTCAAACCCACCAGCTACTCCTCGGAAGGAAGGTTGGGCAATCTACTTCCATAGTGATACTGCCTCAGAAACCCAAGGAGGGGTTGCTATGAGTTGGGTCCGACTTGATGGCACATAACAACAGTAACAACAACACAAGGGGATTAGATAGCTTACTAATAATGTAAATAAGGTGCCTGGCACCCTTGTGAGGGTGAGACCATGGAAACAAGGTATATGGAACCCTAACATTGGGGGTGGCCAGTTTTGCCATCTGCTAGGCTTAAAATGAACCATTCAAGAGGCAGAAAGGGGTTCGGGGCTCTCACTACCATCAAGAAAGAAGAGCCAGGAGGGGAATGTGCCCTTTGGATCTGAGATCCCTTTGCTGAACCTCCTCAACCCAGGAGGCAGACAGAGCTATAACCCTGCTGAGAATGGCAAAGACAAAGGGAGAAGCAGCAGCCGCGAAACGATGGCAGCAGACCGAGCTGACAGCACAGTGGCTTCCCAGACCCCGGAGCAAGAAACCTGAGTGCCTTCGGCAGGAGGCTTACTGGAAGAGAGGGGTGCTTCTGGCAGAGAAAGAGCTAAAAGAACACTTGCCTGAGCAGGGCAGAAACCGCAGGGCTGAGAGGCCAAGGGACAAGGAAAGGTGTGCATACTTGCCTGAGGGGAGGCTGTCCTGATGAAGAATTGTATCCTGAGCATCCCCGAACCTGAACTGTAACCTGTTACTTCCCTAATAAACCCCATAGTCATGAATATTCCCATAATCATGAATATTGTATGTGAGTTCTGTGGGGCCATTGCAACACAGTTTGATAATTGCAATTATCAAACTCAGCAGAGAAGTAGAGAGTGCCGTGGAAGGGAGGGCTGGTGTAAGAATTGGTAGAAAGGTTAGAGGTGGACACATGTCTAACTTCTGCTTTACTGGAATCAGCCTTGGGCTGTTGATCTTGATTCTTCTCTCCTCTTGTGAAGTTACAAGAAGTCAGACACAGCTCCCATGCCCTTCTGTACAGAGCCAGTGACTTTATTTCAGTTGGCAGAGTGAAGGATAAGGTTTTCTCCAAAAGGGGTAGCTGCCAACCTTTCCTGCAAAACCAAGATGTTGCTAGGCCAGGCCAACTACACCTCTGAAACACCATTTTTATTTGGCCAACATGATCTATTAGACACTTTCCTTGTCAGTTGTCAAGTCGGAGTTAAGCTACGCTAAAATGGGGACATTATCCCAGAGAGTTAGGTTTCTAGTTTCGGCAGTAGGCCAACAGCCATTTTCTTTTTCAAAAGGGGTGTACCTGGTGGGTGGGTCAGGCAGTGGCACTGCGGTACTGGGAAATGGCCTGAGTATTCCAATAGTCATCAAGTCTTTAACAAAACAGTGATTTTCTTTTCTTCCCTCTAAGGATTATGCATTGTTTTTGCTGAACTGTGTGGGGAGAGGACAGGGGTTGCTTCTCCATGCACAGCAGCCCTCCATAAGTGGGAGAATGTCTTACGGATTTCAAAGCATTCACTATTTAAGCATGTAGAAAACATCAATACCAATTATACATTTAATCCTAAAAGCCAGAATAATAGCATATTGAATAGTTCCAGGGGCTCCACCCACACTTCTGCTTTTCTTGAATTTGAATGCTCCCCCCTCCACCCCATAAGAATCAAGGAATTAGCACACACTTAAGAGACTATTCTGCCATAGCTGCCAGGAGACCACATTGTTTCTTGATCTGGAGCATGGGGAACAGGGAGGGCTAGCCTGCAGAGGTTAGATACAGTACCAGGGAGCCTTTTCTCCTGTTTTGGCTCCTCACCCCAGGGTTGGTGCCACTTGCTCTATCAAGTACCTCCAAGCTCTCACAAGCATCTGAGTCTCAGAGCCTCTCATCTGCCCTTGTGAACACTGTTGTAGCTCCATTTTACAGGCTTCAAAGCCTTCAGCCACCCTTGCCACCTAGCATGCTTTCTCCCCACAGTACTGGGCAGGATGGTGACTAGTGCACCTTAAAGAGCTGTTAACGGTTTGAATTCCTTCCCTCCCTGAGGTTCCCTACCATACTAAGCTTTCATTTTATTTTCTAAGCAGCTGAGGTTGAAACAGGGGGGAAGAGATAAATCAGGGAGCAAAGAGAGAAAGAGCAGCTCTGCCCAATAAGCAAGCCTTTGCATTTATGCTCAACAGCAAGTGGCTGTGCACTCAGACTTAAATGAACTTATAATGTATTTAGTCTACTCCAGGCTCTATATCCTCACTGCTGACATGTTTGACTCTTTGACTCAGCAGCTATAGCTATTCAGCCTTTTGCCTAAGGCCCTGAGGTTTGTTAATGTTGTTAAGTGCCGTGGAGTCGTTTCCGACTCATAGCGACCCCATGCACAGCAGAAGGAAACACTGCCCGATCCCGTGCCAGCCCCACAATCCCTACTATACTTGAGCCCATCATCGCAGCCACTGTGTCAATCCATCTCGTTGAAGGCCTCCCCCTCTTTCATCGACCCTCCACCCTACCAAGCATGACATCCTTCTCCAGGGAATGGTCCCTTCTTACAACATGACCAAAATAGGTGAGACGAAGTCTGGCCATTCTTGCTTCCAAGGAGCGTTCTGGCTGCATTTCCTCCAGGACAGATCTGTTAGTTCTTTTAGCAGTTCATGGTACTTTCAGCATTCTTCGCCAGCACCACAACTCAAAAGCATCAACTCTTCTTCGGTCTTCCTTATTCATTGTCCAGCTCTCACATGCATACGAGGTGATTGGAAATATCATGGCTTGTTTCAGGCACACCTTAGTCCTCAAGGAGATATCCTTGCTCCTCAGCACTTGATACAGTTCCTTCACAGTTGACTTTCCCAATGCTACACATCGTCTAATGTCCTGACTGCTGCTTCCGTTGGCATCGATTGTAGAACCAAGCAACGTGAATTCTTTGACAACCTCAATCTTCTCTCCATTTATTGTGATGCTGCTCATTGGTCCAGTTGTGAGGATTTTTGTTTTCTTTACATTGAGACGTAATTCATACTGCAGACTGTATTCTTCAACCTTCATCAGTAGGTGCCTTAAGTCATCCTCACTTTCAGCAAGCAAAGTTGTATCGTCTGCATATCTCAGGTTGTTAATGATTCTTCCTCCAATCCTGATGCCACGTTTTCTTCACATAGTCCAGCTTCTCAGATTATTTGCTCAGCATATAGAGTGAATAAGTGTGGAGAAAGGATACAACCCTGACGCACTCCCTTCTTGATTTTAAACCATGTAGTGTCCCCTTGTTCTGTTCGAACAACAGCCTCCTGGTCAAGGTACAGATTCCTCATGAGTACAATCAAGTGCTCGAGAATTCCCGTTCTTCTCAATGTTATCCATTATTTGCCATGATCCACACAATCAAATGCCTTTGCATAGTCAATAACACACAAGTAAACATCTTTCTGGGACTCTTTGCCTTGAGCCAAGATCCATCTGACAACAGCTATGATATCCCTTGTTCCATGTCCTCTTCTGAATCCGGCTTGAACCTCTGGAAGTTCTCTGTCAATATACTGCTGCAAACGTTTCTGAATTATCTTCAGTAAGATCTTACTTGCATGCGATATTAATGATATTGTTCTATAATTTCATTCTGTGGGATCACCTTTCTTTGGAATGGGCACAAATATGGATCTCTTCCAGTCAGTTGGCCAGCTAGCTGTCCTCCAAATCTCTTGGCATAACTGAGTGAGTGCCTCCAATGGGGCATCTGTTTGTTGAAATATCTCAATGGGTATGCCATCAATTCCCGGAGGCTTGTTCTTCTCCAGTTCTTTCATTGCAGCTTGACTTCTTCCTTCATTACCATTGGTTCTAGATCATATGCCACTTCCTGAAATGGATGAAGATCGATCAGTTCTTTTTGGTACAGTGACTCTGTGTATTCCTGCCATCTTCTCTTGATGTTTCCTGCATCATTCAATATTTTGCCCATAGAATCTCTCAATATTGCAACTCGAGGCTTCAATTTTTTCTTCAATTCTTTCAGTTTGAGAAATGCCGAGCGTGTTCTTCCCTCTTGGTTTTCAGACTCCAGGTCTTTGCACATTTCATTAAAGTAATTGGCTTTGTCTACTCGAGCTGCTCTTTGAAATCTTCTGTTCAGCCTTTATACCCTTTCATATTTTCCATTTGCTTTAGCTATTCTCCGCTCAAGGGCAAGGTTTGTTACCTCATTGATATAACGTTTTTTCCTCCTCTGGCTAGAGATTGAGCAAAATCAAAGCACCATTTGGGTAACTAAAACCACACTTACTGCCATCGAGTAAATTCCAACTCATAGTGGGTTTTCAAGGTTGTAAATCTTTATGGAAATAGATTGCCCCATCTTCTTTCTACAGAGTGGCTGGTGGGCTTGAAACGCCAACCTTCTGGTTAGGTTGTTTTAATTCTACTCCTCACCATTGAGCCTATAAAAATTCATGAGCAGGTAGGTCAGTAGGGGACCCTTACTGTCCACACCTAGCCTACCACTTAAGCTCTGTATATCCCCTAACTCGGCCTCCTTGCTCTTTCTCTTCCAGAAAGCCATGTCTCTGTCAACAGCATATCTTGGTTTCCAAAACTGTAAAAAATTGCGAATGGTCTGGAATTTTACCCTACTTGCAAGTTATGACACTAACTTGTTACTGTTTCATAGATGCTAGCAGAAGGCATAAAACACCAGCATCAGAGGCAAAGGACTTTATTACTCATGGCATAGCAAGTAGTGTGACCATCATGTCAATGATAGGCAGAGGGCCCAGGTGGATGCTGCGTATACAGTTGTTCGCATCACAGTCAAAGAATACTGAGCATGAGAAGTTTACCATTTTCTTGAGCAAGCAGAAGCAAGTCTGATCTTTGTCAGGGAATCATTCATTATCTAGTCCCTCAAGGCCGACCACTACAAACAAAAGCCTGAGAAGCAGCCCAGGAAAAAAACAGTTGATGTTTGCATTTTTAGCATACCCAGCAAGAACACTCAGGAACTTCCAGAGCCCACGTGGACAGCTTCTCCCAACACCTGTTCAACCTAATACTAGAAGTATAATAAGGCAAGAAAAGTAATAAAAGTCACACAGATTGTTCAGGAAGAAATAAACTATCTCTATTTGCAGACAATATTAGTAGTCTATATGGAAAAGTTCACAGGAATAATATATGAGTTTAGTAAAGCTGCAGCATATGAGATCAATACACAAAATCAATCGTATTTCTATGCATTAACAATGAACAATTAGAATTTTTTAAAAATTGGGTGCCATTTCAACAGTCCTAGAAAATATGAAATAATTATGTACAAATCTAACATAATATATATAGAATCTGTAGGCTAAAAACTATAAAACACTGGTAAAATAAATCAATAGAGACCTAAAAATAATACAGATATAGCATGCATAAATCTGAAGACTCAATACTGTTAAGATGTCAATCTCCCCCAAATTGATCTGCAGATTTAATACAATCCAAATCAAAACCACAGAATTTTTTGTAGATATTAGCAAGTTCATTCTAATATTTATATGGAAAGACTAAGGAACTACAGTAGTCAAAATAATCTTGAAAAGAAAATAATAAAGTTGGAATACACACACTACCTAATTTCAAGACTTTTTTCAGTAAGTACAATGTAATATAGGCAAAAGGACTGATACATAAATAAATGGAATGGAATACGGAGCCCTGAAATAGTACTACACAAATACAACCAATTAATTTTTGACAAAGGGGAAAGGGCAATTCAATGGAGAAAGAATAATCTTTTATTCAAATGATGCTGTATCAAATGGACATGCAAAATGAACCTTAATCTATGCTTCACATTGTTCACAAAAATTAATTCAAACTGAATCACAGTCCCAATGTAAGACCTAACACTATAAATAACTTCTCAGAGTGAAAGGAAGAAAATCTTTCTAACTTTGGATTAGGTGAAGAGTTTTTAGATACAATACCAAAAGCATGATCCATTAAAGAAAAAAAAAAAAAGATAAATGGTACTTCATCAAAATTAAGAACTCAGTTCTTCAAGGAACACTGTTAAAAGAATGAAAAGAAAGTCTACATGCTTGAAAAGATACTTAAATTGACTTATCTTAAAAGACGTGAATCCAGAATATGTAAAGTACAGTCGTCTCCCCTTATGCAGTTTTGCTTTCTGTGGTGTCAGTTACCCATGGTCAATGGTGGTCCAAAAATGTTAAATGAGTGGCGTGATGAAATCTCACCTGGGCAATGAATCATTCCCTTGTCCACACTGTATATGCCACCCATTCGTTATTCTTATTAATCTCTTACTGCACCTAATTTATACATTAAAATTTATCATACATATGTCTGTTTAGGACAAAGATAGTATATAAAGGATATGTTATTACCCACAGTTTCAGGCATCCATTCGGATAATGCCCCCACAGATAAGAGGGGATTACACTCAAATTCAATAATAAGAAACAACTCAATTTTTTAAAATGGGCAAAATATTTGAATAGACACATCATATACAAATGGCAAGTATGCACATGAAAAAGCATTCAATATCATTAGTCATAAGGGAAATTCAGATTAAAACTATAATGAGATTCTACTACATACCTGTCAGAATAGTTAAAAAATAAAAAGGAGAGTGGTGGAAGGCAAAGCCCTAACAATACCACATGTTGATGAGAATGTGGCTCATCTGGAAGTCTCACTCACTGCTGGTGTGAATGGAAAACGGCGTTAACCACTTCGGACAAATTTGTCAGTTTTTTTAGAGAGGTAGCATTGTGCCTAAGGCATCTGACTGCTAACCAGGAGGCTGGTGGTTCAAACCCACCAGCCACTCCTCAGAAGGAAGATGAGGCAATCTACTTCTGTAGTGATACTGCCTCGGAAATCCAAGGAGGGGTCACTTTGAGTTGCATCAGACTCGATAGCAGTGAGTTATTTTTTTTTTTAGAAACATGTACTAGGAGTTCTGGGGGTACTGTGGTAAACCACTGGGCTGCTAACCAAAAGGTCAGTGATTCAAATTCACCAGGTGTTCCACAGAAGAAAGATGAGATGGTCTGCTTCTGTAAAGATGTACAGCATTGGAAACTCCATGGGCCAGTTCTACTCTGTCCTATATAGGGTTTCTATGAGTTGGAATTGACTTGATGGCAGTAGGTTTGGTTTTTAAACATATACTTATCATAGATCGAGCAATTCCACTCATATTTTCTCACAAGAAATAAAAACATATACATATACAAATGGTCACAGCATCTTTATTCATAATAACTAAAATTGGAATTAACTCAAATGTAAATTCCCAGGTAAATGAACAAACATCCTGTGGTAGATGTATGCAATGTGTTGCATTCAACACAGAATAAAAAGGAAAGAAGTAATGAAACATGAGAAAATGTAGTTGCATTTCAAAATCTTTATGCAGAGTGAAAGAAGTAAGAAAAGAATGTATAATGCTGATTATGTGGAATACTGTATTGCAGCATTTTCATGGGACAAGTCAAGTTCTCCAAGATTCATATGTAAATTTAAAGACATGCATAGATCCCTAGCAGTCATTAACAGGGTATTTACATAATTTAGGAGAAGATTAAGAAAACACAACAAAACAAATACTGCCAAATACTGATTAACAAGCAGTTCACCACCACTGAGCATTAGAACAAAACACGTAAATGACAGAAGTGCTCCAGAAGTATCACTGACTGCCAGAGGTCAATTTTGCATAACCACATACTACACCATCATTAACACACTTGAATCATGCATGAAAAGAAGGGCAGAAGTGAATGAATTTCTTACTAATTGACATTTCTTCTTAAACCAACATAAATGCATACCCTAATACTTGCATTTTATTTGCAATGCTATCAGCTTCTTTTGATATCTCCTTTTTTTGTGTCTTGTCTTCAGCAATATTTTCTAAGGCATCGAAAATCTGAAGATTCCAGGACTGCACTCATTGCATATGCTTCCCAACATGTATTAGAAAGGCATTTTAAAACTCAATCACTGCCTAAATGTGTTTTAAGAACTGGCCATCAGTGAGCAGAGGAGGTAAAAAAATGTGTAGAGGAACAGTAGGGGAGGGGAAAGTCAATTCCTTCTGGACAAAAATCTACTGTACTATGTCCTACAAGATTAAGAGAATGTGCAGCACATGATATGAAAATGGCATACTCATTGCATTCTAAAATTTTCTGTTGCATACCTTTATAATGGCCGGCAGCGTTCTCTTGGGCATGGCCTCTGCACTTACAAAAAACAATTTTGGAAACTTCACTTAAATAGTGAAGTACTTGACTTGCAATTTCTTCACTGGTATGACTTCTTAAGCTAATAGATGTGATAATTTGTTCAACAGATCTTCCTTCTGTTGGAAATATGTATCTTAAAACAATACTTAGCTGATCTGTATGAGAAAGACCAGGAGTGGACTAGAAAGACAAACTGCAACATCAAGCCACACTTATTTCACTGAGAATAGCTGACTAAACTTTATCACTTATTAAGTTTATTAATTCTTCACATGTTGTTTTGGACATATATGATGGGTTGCTCATTTCCTGTGTCCGTATTTTGAGATGTGACCTATTAAAAATGGATCAAATTGAGCAACAAGTTCAAGTAAACCAAAAAATTTTCCATTTTGTGGGAACCCAAACACTTCATTTTCTCCTCAAAAAAATAATCCACGTTCAGCAAATGTTATAAATGACAGCAATAATGTGCTACAAAACTGCTTTCCAATACTGACCTTCTTCATTTATGTTTGTAATTCATGAATTAAGCCAAAACCATGTCTTCAGTTTAAATGTGCCAACGTATGATCTCTGTAAATTGAACTGTTTTCATGCTTATTAGTCATATTTGAGTTGCATCAATTGTTAAATCCATTCGTAGCAAATCGAGAATCAAATGATTTAGGACTGAACAGTTTGCAAATGAAACAATATATACAGATGACTGATGGGGAATACAGTAGCCACTCCCTTTTATAATTTCCACCATTAGCTTTGCATCCTAGAAATATACTGCGCCTACAGAATCTTATTTGTTTACCACCCAGAAATTTTCAACAAGAATTTTTAAATAGTCCACTGAGATTTTGTAAATCATTTGGCCCTCTTTTGATCCAATAATTTACATCATTAGAGGAAAAATTATTTCACAAACCAGGATCTGTATTTCTGTTAATTACAGGGTCTGCAGATATGACAATTCCAGATTCTAAAATAGTTTCACTTTCCTCAACATTAACTTTTTTACTACAGCAAGGAATTGATACAGAATTTGGAAGAAATTCTGTTATATTCATATTGCTATTAGTAATTTGAGCACTAGCGGTACTATTAGAACAATTGGCACCCATTAAAGTCAAATATTCAACAGAAGTCTCTTGTGAGTCATTACATTTTAAAAAAGAAGTTAATTTTGGAATAGTCTTAAGGGATTCACAATCCTTTTCTTTCTATCTTCTGCAAGCTTTCAATTTTACATTCCACTTGGTTGTATACCTAGATATAAAATTATGTCACATTTGAATTTGGTTTTGAATTTGGTTCTACCATAGCAAATAAATTTGAATTACTGAAAATAAATAAAATTAACAAGAAAAATTTATCAAATAAAACTTACACTTGAATTTGGACATTAACACAAAAATTTTATTTGAAAATTTAAAAAATTGATTTGGAATAGGCAATTTTGTTCTTCAGGTCAAAGACTGTCAAAAGATATAGTACTTATAAGGCAGTCAGAAATAATTACATTAGTTTGTGGCACAATGCTTGGTGGCAAGCCATTTGCAAATCTCCATGAGTACTTTTCGTCTTGAAATAATACTTAAACATTTCCACACTCACTTTTCATCTTTTCATGCTATGTCTTCACAGTTCACTGGACTACTGCTGATACCTGATAATGGTGAGTGATCACAAACAGCATAACACATATGCAAGGATATGAATGATCTGAAGACGTGTTTTGGTTTGCTTGGGTGGGACAGGACCAGATATGTCACAAGTCACATGATTAGAGTGCCATTGGAGTGTTCTTATGTGGTTGACAAGAGAAAACTAAATGTGAGGTTATACCCCATTAGTCTGATGGAAAGGAAAATACAATTTTTACTCTATACAAAATTTATAAAATGTACATTTATTTCTTTGTGGAACTGTTCAACTCCCACATTTGGAGATACATGCATAATCGATGTAACAATCGTATGTTGTAAATCATACAATATCAATCAGTTTCTTAAAAGAAAGTCAATCTGAAGAGAAATGGTGCTTGAACAATTTCTCTTAGAAAGATCAGCACGAGGCCGGTCCCCATGAGGTGGAGGTCAAAGATGTCCCAAATGTCCAAACTCCCATGCCACACCATCATTTCAGACATTAACTCCTCCTCCTCCTCCTCCCAGTAATTTCCCCAGTCTTAGGGTTCTGTACTTCACTGTAACGCCTCACAGAACTCACAGACACCCAAGGGTTCGTCTCACATAGTGGTGGTGGAGGCTGGCAGGCTGGCGAGTCCCGGGTCCCTGAGTAGGTCTGGAGGATCCTCCCAATTCTCAGGATTTGATGAACCTTGATCAGCAGATCAGATGACAGCTGCTGTCCCAAATCCAGGGGTGAGATTAGGATGATCCAAGACACAAAGCCGGAGCAAGAGGAGAGCAAATCTTCCCAGAGAGGAGCAGGAGGAGAGCAAATCTTCCCAGAAGATTCGTGGGTATATCTTCAGGGAAGCTAAGGGTGATGATTTGAATTATACCCTCCAGCAAGGCAGGACTTAAGATACATTCCACCTGTGTTGTCCCAACAGAATTAACCTAAATCCCATCACAGAGTCGATTGCCAGTCATTATAGGGAATGACTACTACCAGCTGCCCAGCCAAGTTGATACCTGACCTTAACTACCACACCACCCCAAATAGGCATGGATAATGAGATTTACAAAACATCACAGAATGGAGGACAATGGCTAGAAGGGCCACATCAAGCAATTCACTGCAAATAGAAAATAAGATACATTTATATAATTTTTATTACTTAAATATTCACTTGATTTATTTCCTCAAAGAATTGTTCAATTTCTTTACATGGATATATGTAAATATTCTGATAAAATATAAATGGAATGTTCTGATAAACACCCTATGTTGCTGTGTTGGAAGATGAGTTTAGAAACACACTTATTGTTGCACAACAGAAACATATTTTATATGATAAATATTTAATTTTATGTCCTCTTGTTTATTAACATATATAGAGCAATATCAAACACTGTGCCCTGCACAACACATAATAAAAAATGAAACTCATTTGATACATAAATTAAAACTTTTCATGTTAGATAAATATTAATATTTCTAGTATTATAGTGGGAGCTCTGGTAGCATAGTGGCTAAGGCACTTAACTGCTAACCAGAAGGCTAGCGGTTCAAACCCAATAGCCACTCCTCGGAAGGAAGGTCGGACAATCTACTTCCATAGTGATACTGCCTCAGAAACCCAAGGAGGGGTTGCTATGAGTCAGGTCTGACTCGATGGCACATAACAACAATAAGAACAACAGTATTATAGTATTACCCATGTTATTATTATATTATTACCCACATTAACATTATATTAAATGTATGCTAGATTGCATCTGTGTGAATACTAAACATATTTTAAAGTTATAAAGTTATAAATATTATTGTTTACAAAACTCAGTACATAACTAAGCAGTTAAAAAAGTAACTTGATGGAATACATTACAATGCTCAACTTATTCAAGTTCCCTCACTTCTGCATCTGGGATTGGCATTTCCATCGGCGATTTACCAGGGCATCGCATGAACATACCTTAGTGTTTATATCATGGCAAAGAGCATTGCTAGCCTTCTTGGCTAGAGCTGCTGGATCAGCATAAGTAGATATATAAGATGATTCTCTCAAAATGGATGAGAGACCTGTTATCTATTAATATAATCCATCCTAGCCCTGTAACTGCTCATGTTGGATCCAGCTGCATAATGGGTGAATGTAGCAAGAGTCAGACTCCATGGCCCACTTGCACTTCTTGTTTATTAGAAAGATAAAGTATACTCCAAAGAGACTCACTAAGATAAGAAATTTCACTTACATGGGAAGGGACCAGAGGAGACAGATGTTAACAAAAGTGTTGAAGTGGCAGGGCCTCGTAGTTTAAATAACCTTGCAAATGGGCACTCTCATGACTCTGCATGAACCTTCTTCCTGGGCAGCACATTCTCATGCACTGGGCTGTTATCAATTTCATTTAGAGCCCTGTCAGTTCTCTTCCACTGTATATTTGCATTTCTTTATGTCCTGTCTGCATGGCATCTATGGGTCTTTGCTTTGGACAACTGGTGTCCCTGTTTTGTTAATGCCTTAAATATGTGCTTACCTTGCTTACTGGGTAATCTGTACCTGGGGTTACCCTTAGTTCCTAACAATGTGATGTGTACTCACTAGGAACCACATTTCACATAGTTAGCACACATATTGAGTCTAGAATTCTTGAATTGTTTGCTAATTTTTAAATTCTAGTTTATTAATTCTATAAACTAGAATTAATTTCTATTAATCTAATTAATTAATCTTAAACTAGATTAATTTCTATTAATCTGTCAACTTAAATCCCCAAATGGAAATCAAAATATAGCTATAACTATATTATTATATTTTTCTAGCAGAAAGTCACCAGTGAGCACAACCTTTAGCTACTATGAATAAACTCAAAATTCATCCATTACCCCAATGTTCTCCAGCGAAACCATAATCTGCAGTGAAACTCTACCATTCTCTGGCTATGCATATACAGAATGGTAGCCTTCTTACGAAAGTACCACACATCTAACTAGTTTCAGTAACAGACCACCAAATCATAAGCTGACATTAAGTATTTAGCTACTTCTCCCCAAAGCATAGAACTCATTAAACCCAAGAAGGGAAACCCCACTATATTGTTTCTTGTAAAAAAAAAAAAAAAAAAAAAAAAAAGGCACAAAAGGGGGGAGTTGACATAGATTTGTTAAATATAGTATCTAGGTAATCAATTGACCTGGCCTCAGTGCACAGAAAAGAATTTGATTCTGCACAGTTATCTAAGGTGGGAGAATTATGTGAAGAAAAGAAAGTAACAAAAAAGAGAAACCAATGTTAAAGAAAGAAAACAGAAGTGGCTTGTGGTACAGTATGACTCTTCTAGCTATGGTCTTTGCAACTCTCACCAGATGACAGGGTAGAACTCTGCAAGTGTAAGGTGCTTGTGGCCCACCAAGGGGATTAGATAGCTTGCTAACAGTGTAAATAAAGCACAGGGCAATCCTGTGGGGGTAGGACCATGCAAATAAGGTGTATGGAATCCTAATATGAGGATTGGTCAGTTTTGTTATTCAGCTAGGCTTAAAATGAGCCCTCCCAGTGGCGGAAATGGAGAATCTCACTGTCATCAAGAGAGAGAAGGTGGGCATGGAACACAGCCTTGGACCCAAGATCCCTGCACTGAGATGGCAGCAAAGAGACCTGCAGGGAGACCAGCAGAAAAGGTGGCAGCAGAAACGAGACAGCAGCATAAGAACAGCGGGCTTGCTGGGCCCATGGAGTGAGAAAGCTGAGTGCCTTTGGGCAGGAGACTTGCTGGCAGAGTGGGGTGCACCTATCTGCAGAGCTAAAAGAGCTTTGAAACGCTCACTCACACAGAGGCCAGGTCAAAAGGGCCAGCGTCAAAGGGTGGTTGGCCTCTGGATCTGGCCAAGGGGAGGCTGTCCTAATCAAAGAATTGTATCCTGAGCATTCCTGAACATGATTGGTCACCTGTTACTTCCCTAATAAACCCTATAATTGTGAGTACTGTCTGAAAGTTCTGTGCGGACATTGCAACAACTTACTGAACCCAGCAGAGAAGTAGAGAGTGCCGTGGAAGGACTGGCTGGTGTCAGAATTGGTGAAAAGTCTGGAGGGTGGTGGCACGTCTGTCTTATAGGAATCAGCCTTGGGAATCTCTTTCCCCTTCATGAAGTTAGAGGAAGTCAGAAACGAAGGCTCCCACAGCCTTTGTGCATGACATAAACCCAACTGTATAACTGCGTGATTATTTGATCGAAATAAAAGAGAAAAAGTCAACAAAAGTCTAAAATATTTAAGGATATAAAGAGAAATATAAGGAAGTCAAAACAGAAAGTCAGGTCTCTAAAAATTCAGGCTCTGGACTGGAATTCTGTCTGCCACCACCAAACTCAGACCTTAGCCATGAGGGACCTCCACCAACTTTGAGCTGTGGTCAAGTTTTCCTCCAGAGACCACTCATAAAAGGTAAAAGCTTGAAGTTAAAGATTTGGACTCCAACCACTGAATTAACATTGTAATTGTTAATTCTGACTCTTTGGTTCTAAATGAATGTCGTGAGGTCTTAATTGAGTGCCATGTTATGCCTGTTTTGCAGTACACTAAACGAGTTTATGCATGGCAGAAAAAGAAGTAAGTCAGAAAATTTGAGGGGCTAACAATAACAACATTAATTTGGACAAAGTCTCAAAGATGTCCCAACAGCAGAACAACAGAGGGATATTAAACTGCAGGGTCCAAAATCCAGGTTTGGGTAAGAAAATGGAAAGAAATACCATGTGTTAACTATTTTTATAATGCATGTGTTGCTGGCCAATGACTTACAAATTAACAGCACAAAAAATGCTAAATGTTTACTCAGGTAAAGTAGGAAAGGTTAAGTAGAGTGCTTTGTGGAATTTTCTACCTACTAAAAGTATGAATTCTGAAATATGTACTTTATCAAATCACAATTCAGTTTTCAATTATTCTCTGATAAATAATGAATCAGCAATGCTGTTGATTCTCTACCACCTAATGGTTTCAGCAGATGGTCCATTTCTATTTTTCTGGTAAAATATCTGTTGTGAAAGGAATTTAAAGTTGAGAAACCAAATGAAATTTCTGAATTAGCTTTAAACCACAGAAATCCTTTTCTCCCTGAACTAAAGTATCCGACAAAGTTGAAAGCCAACTAGGTTAAGTATTCATTGAAAAAGCAACCCTGAAGCAATACAGTTTAAACCCAAAACCAAACTCACTCCCACTGAGTCATATCCAACTCAGAGCAACTCCTCCTTGGGTTTCCAAGGTGGTATCTCTACGCAAGTAAGTATTCATCGAAAAAGCAACCCTGAAGCAATATGGTTTAAAAGGCAAGACTAATTAAAAATTGCTTTTGCATATATACTTTGCAAATAGTTTCAAAGCACTTTCACTTGTAGTTAATTACAGTGTCTCACAATGTTTAGTTCTTTATTTACAAATTTAGAGAATCATCAAAAATGTACAGTAGGTGTACACCAATGATCACTGCAGTATTATTCACTATAGCCAAAAGGTGAAAACAAATCAAGTGTCCCTCAACAGAAGAGTGCTTAGACAAAGTGTGATATGTCCGTAAGATGGAGTATTAATCAGCCACAAAGAGAAAGGAAGTTCTGATACGTGCTACAACAGGGATAAACCTTGAAAGCATTACGCTGAGGGAAATAGTCATAAAATGACAAATCTTACTTGATCTGACTTATATGAAATGGGAGCTCTGGTGGTGTAGTGCTTAAGGCATCTGAGTGCTAACCAGAAGGCTGGCAGTTCAAACCCACCAGCCACTCCTCAGAAGTAAGATTGGGCATCTACTCTCAGTAATACCGTCTTGGGAGCCCAACAAGAGGTCACTATCAGTCAGATCTGACTCGATGGCAGTGAGGGGGTTTTATAGGAAATATCTAAAACAAGCAAATGCATAGTGGCAAGAGTTTATTAGTGATTACTAGGGTATAGGAGGATGGGAAAATGGAGAGCTATTACTTAAGGGTTCTGAGTTTCTGTTTACGATAATGAGAAACATTCAGTGGTGACGGTTGTACAACACAGTGAATGTACTGAATGTCAGAGAAGCAAACATTTAAAATGGTCCAAATGGCAGTTTTTTGTTGTCTCAACAATATACATGTTGACTCAATATATTTTTTTAATATAGAGTCAGAACTAGTCATAAACTGGGTAAAAATGATTTGATATGAATAGTGCAATGTAAATATCAATAAATTACCCTTTCACACTCAAATGTGGCAAAACCTAAGTGGGCAAATGTATGAAATTAAAAATCAAAGAGCCTCCTTTTAGGAATTTTAGAAATTAAAACAAATATGCAATCAAAGTAGTCATAACTGAAAAGGAAAACACATCTGTAAGAGTGCATTTTAACAGAGCTCCGTTTGGGGAGGAGATTCCTATCTGCTGTCATTGGAAAAACTAAACTGAACAAATAACTTATAATATTCTTCTATAACATAAAATTTGGTTTAAAATCACCAATTGTAGCATTTTTCAAAATACAGATATAAATATAAAATAAATACACAAGTGTGAAAATCTGTTACTATGGAAACCAAAATCTTCACAAAACTCTGACATATGTAATTTGATATGAACTTTTTCATGCAAGTAACATTATCTAATTCTCAGTCCAAATATATTTATAGGTTTGTTAAATGCAGGGGAAGTGGGGATGACCCTTCTGAAAAATGAGAATACCCTATAATCACTAGGCAGGAGCTCTGGTGGCATAGTGCCTGAGGCATTTGACTGCTAACCAGAAGGCTGGCGGTTCAAACCCACCAACCACTCCTCGGAAGGAAGGTGGGGCAATCTACTTCTGTAGTGATACCGCCTCAGAAACCCAAGGAGGGGTCGCTATATGTCAGAAACTACTCCATGGCAGTGAGTTTGGTTTTTGGTTTTTTATAATCCTTGGGAGCTCTGGTAGCGTAGTGCCTAAGGCACTTGACTGCTGATCAGAAGGCTGGCAGTTCAAACCCACCAGCCACTCCTCAGAAGGAAGATGGGGCAATCTACTTCCGTAGTGATACTGCATCGGAAACCCAAGGAGGGGTTGCTATGAGTTGGGTCCGACTCAACAGCACATAACAACAACAGGAGTCCCTGGGTGGTGCAAAAGTTAATACACTCAGCTGCTAACTAGAGGTTGGCAGTTGGAGTCCGTCCAGAGGGACACCTCCAAAGAAACGCCTAGTAAACCACTTCTGAAAAATCAGCCACTGAAAACCATATGGAGCCCAGTTCTACCTGACACACATGGGATTGCCATGAGTCAAACACAACTTGACAGCAATTGGAGTGTAATCACTAAACCAGTTTGTGATTTTTAAAAAGGAAAAATATTATACTAAGTATTATATGGTGGAAAAATCACAAAAAGCCACTGTGCCACCAAGGCTCCTAAGCCTCTAGTACTTTTCATGATTTTCCACGGTGAGAAGGCCAAGGACCTGGCTAGAGTAGGGTTTGCAGATTCTAACATTGGCTCTATAGCAATTTACGTAGACTCTTTCAAGTCAGTAAATGTCTCTGTAAGGAGCCCTGGTGACATAACCAATAGTCACTTGGCTGCTAACCCAACAATAACAAAATTCTCTGTGCCTTGGTTTCCTCTATTACATGGGAGATATTTTTGTGATTAATATAAGGAAATACTTTAACTTTTTGGCAGAAAAGCATTACACCCTCTCTTTTCTTTTTATCACTATCTTGTTATCCTACATTTTGCATTTACGGCAATAGTAAAACATCTATCCATTCTGTGCAATGATGATGTATATCTGGTAGCCAAGGATAACGTTGGTTGTGATGGTTAAGGTAATGTGTCAGTTTGGCTGGGCCATGATTCTCAGTAATTTGGCAATTACACAACGATGTAATTTGGCAGTTATGCAATGATACACTGATCCTCTATTTTGTGATTTAATGTAGTCATCGTCTATTTTTTGTTATCGACCTGGTCTTTGAAACTTAACCATATTGGTAAGTGATGAGAGGGTGTGTGTGTGTGTGTGTGTGTGTGTGTATACATACATGCATACATATATATATGTAAATACACACACACAAACATATATACATATGTTGTTGTTGTTTGCCGTCGAGTCGGCCCCGACTCATAGCGACCCCTCCTTGGGTTTCCGAGGCAGTATCACTACGGAAGTAGGATTGCCCAACCTTCCTTCCGAGGAGTGGCTGGTGGGTTTGAACCGCCAGCCTTCTGGTGAGCAGTCAAGTGCCTTAGGCACTATGCTACCAGAGCTCCTATATATACATATATACAAATATATATAGAAATCTTATAATACTCAGCCATCACTGAAATACAGATGATGAAGTGTGTGTGTGCATATACACATTGTTATTGCATGCCCTTGAGTCAATTCCAACTTATAGTGACCCTACAGGGTAGAATAGAACTGACCCATGAGGTTGTCTAGGCTGTAATCTTTACATAAAAAGAGCTCTGGTGGTGCTGCTAACAGAAAGGTCAATGGTTCAAACTCACTAGTTGCTCCACTGGAGTATGATGTGGCAGTCTGCATCCATAAAGATTTACAACCTTGGAAACCTTATGGGACAGTTCTACTCTGTCCTACAGGGTCACTATGAGTTGGAATCAACTACATGGCAATGAGCTTTTGGTTCAATTTTTGTAAGAGCACATCACCAGGCTTTTTCTACCATGGAGCACCCCCTGGGTTTGAACCAGCAAATTTTAAGTTAGCAGATGAATGTTTAACCATTTCATACTCGTATTCTCTCTCTCTCTCTCGCCTTCTCTCTCCAACCTATCTCTCTCTATATATACTTCACTCTGTTAATAACTTCCTTTTCCCCACTATAAATTTCCCAATCCAACCAGCAGCTCATGCTAGCAACCATTCTCTGGTATTAGTTTTACACTTAAAATAACATTGTGTGTGTGTGTGTGTGTGCTCGCGCACGCGCACATGTGCATTTATCAGCTATCTTTCAACATGTCTGACATTTCTAAAAAGACCATTTTTCTCAACATTCAAAATGCATGAATAACAGCATAATGGTTTCATTTTTAGCATTACCAAAGCCTTGCCACCCAAAGATATACAGAAAATTTAAAAATTCAAGACAAAATATTCCACCACATTACTCTCAACTTCTTTACAAACACAATTCAAAAATCTTATACTACTCAGCCATCACTATGATGCAGATGATGAAAGTGTATGCTGCTTTTCAAAACTATAAAATAATTTCAACTGCAAATTAAACTTTTAGTATACAACATTTTTAAAAATGAAGATTACGGATATTCCTAGGGAGCTCTGGTAGCGTAGTGCCTAAGGCACTTGATTGATAATCAGAAGGCTGGTGGTTCAAACCCACCAGTCACTCCTCAGAAGGAAGATTGGGCAATCTACGTCCATAGCAATACAGCCTTGGAAATCCAAGGAGGGGTCGATATGAGTTGGAGATGATTCGATGGCATATAACAACAACAACAAATATTCCTAATACAATAGAAATAAGTGATAATTGATATTCTAACAATTCAGCCATCTGCAACATATCTCCTATTTTATCAATAGATATAGAATCTAGCCACTTCACATACTCAAGTTTTAAATAAAATTTTTCTCACTACTGAGAACAGACAATTATTTGTAGATAACCAAAGTTAACAGAAATTCAATTTTAAATTAATGTCTAAGTTCATTATTTGTACCGTTATTTTATCCTTTTGACAGTGTATTTATATTAAAATGATTTAGCTTTATCCTAATTTATGAAGACATGTAACTAATTTACTTTTTCCTTTGCCACATGTATTTATCAGCAATATTAGCGTGTAAACCAAAAAAAAAACTCACTGCCATCAAGTCGGATCTGACTCATAGAGACACTTCCTTGGGTTTCAAGATGGTATCACTACAGAAGTAGATTGCCCAATCTTCCTTCCAAGGAGTGGCTGGTGGGTTTGAACCGCCTGCCTTCTGGTTAGCAGTCAGATTCCTTAGGCACTACCACCAGAGCTCCAGGTGTTATATTAGCATGTAACTACATATAATATTAAAGGAATAGCAATTCACTAAGAAGTGTGTGTCCAGGTCAAAAATAGAGATAGTCAGTTGAAATAAAATATTATGGCAAATGATCAATATATACATACAAAATAAAAGGGTTATCAAATGTGAAGACTGAGTAGTAAAGTCTAAAAGTGAGGTATATGATTAAATTTTTATATACTGAGACTATGCTATTACCAATGGAATAAAAAAAGTATTTCTAGTATGCAGCAGCAGCGCACTGCCGTTGAGTCAGATCCGACTCATAGTGACCCCTCCTTGAGTTTCTGAGGTGGTATGTCTACGGGAGTAGATTGTCCAACCTTCCTTCCGAGGAGGGGCTGGTGGGTTTCAACCACCAGCCTTCTGGTTAGCAGTCTAATGCCTTTGGCACTAAGCCACCAGAGCTCCTATTTCTGGCATAATCACCTCAAATCAATCTGATTAATATTTTGAATTAAGTGAATGAATGTATGAGTAGTTGAATGAATGAATGAATACTGAAGTCATAACAGTGTTTACCACCTTGAGATGTTCACAATAATTTTGAATACACAGAGAAGATGACTTGAATACAAAACACTAGTTGAAATTCAATGTGGTTCACAGGAAAGATTCAGTGGCTTTCTATTTGTAGAACAACAAATCTCAAAACCAGAAACATACATGTGACTAAAATATTCTCAAGTGCAATCATCAAGGCTTTAAAAAGAATATATACTTTTTACTATGTATTTCTTTCCTGTCCCCCACCTTCCTGCATTTTTTAATGTTTAGCATAAGTGAACAACAAACCAGAAGAGAATATACATTGTTAAAAGGCTAATTTATACACAATCTATTTAAGAACAGCATACAACCACTTATAAATTTAGTGAATTTTTAAAAGCGTCCTTACATAAAATGGTGGGGGGCAGGGGGAATCCCTGCCATACATATGAACCACAGTTTAAGCCCAATACAACTGACCAATCAAAATTAGTGAGTGCACTGCGTCTCTCTGCAGTGGAGAGAAGCGACAAGGTAGGCTGTCATTCTGCAAAAGCGCCCAGAAAGGCTTTCCTCTGAGAAGCAGTGCTGGTCCTTTTTGGAAAGACTGAATCTGAAAGTCTCTGGAGACATGAAGCCTTCAGGATGTTAAATTACTTTCATGATGTCTTTTCGATGCTTATTGATTGCACAGCAGGAAGAGTGAGAGACTGCAGCAGCCTCAAAGCAGCACTGCATGCTCTATACATTAGCAGGACTGCTGAAACAATGGCACAGCACAGACACATCTTTTCATTAAGGTCATTTTCTAAGAGATATTTATGACCCTCTTCCCCCAGTCCTCTACCAACAAGTGAGGAAAATGAGTCGATCAAAACTGGAAATGCTTCAACTACATCAAGAATTTATCAAATTTTTAGCAGAGGTAAGATGTGCTCCTTATTCTAGTATACAGTTGCTTTTGAATCAGCATAGTGGGGTAAAATTACTTTGAAAATTTTCAGCCTAAATTGTATGAGTTACTTTGCTTAATTCTACTTATTGCTAAACATGTAAACATTTTTTAGATCTATTTAAGACATGATATATTTTAAATGTCATTTTTCAGGATGCATTGTTAAGTATAAAGAATAGTATTTGTAAATTCACTATGAAGACATTAGTTTTTAAATCCTTTCAGACATACTAAATATTATTGCTGTTTGTTTAAAAAAAAAGCTTGTATTTCTTAAAAGAACTAGGTACTGTTTAGTTATTATTTATTACTCAGTTTTCAGAGAAGTTTATTATTGGGTATGTTCACTGAAAACTATTCAATTTGTAGTTACATTTTTGTATTGACTTTTACATTTCAACCACATGAACAATTCATCAATGGAAATTTATAGTATCTTACCATGGAATCTGTTTCAATCAGCCACAATTCAAACCATGTGCTAATAATTAAGCAAGCTACAATATTCTTACAGCAGGAAATGCTGTTAATTTTATTACAAAGACGAGGGAATGATGGTATGCTTGGTGTATGCTAATTGCTCATAATCTGAAAGTACAAGTTAGCTTCTAAAATGAGAGCAGAAATTAGTTCAGAAAATACAGCTTTTCTGTCATGGCTACATTTCTAATGTTAAATCTGTTGTTTGATAAGATCATGTACACAACCTCTGTTAGGAAAAGGGAATATTTCCTCTAAAGAAACCTTTAATTTTACGCCTATGGTTCTAGCTCTAATAATATAGAGCTTGCTTATTTTGAAAACACTGTATTGTTTTAAAATTAAGGTAACGTTCAATTAATTGGAAATTATTAGATACCCTATTTCTTAACCTTTTTTTTTTTTTTTCTTTTTCACAAGGGAGCAACTAATTCAGTATTTACAACTGACAGTGTGAAGAAGGCAACTGACCGAGCATCTCCCTAGCTGTGTGAACCACCAACTGCAGGATGTTCTTGTAACACATAATTTTAAGACTGTTAAGGAGTTAAAACCAGGGAAGAGATCTACATTTCTGCTGGAATATAACAAATCAACGTTACCCTAAGAAGATGCCAGATAAAGTAGCCACAAAAAGAAAAACAATGTAACTGTAAAAGCCTGAAAACAAAATGGTGAGCATTTTTACAAGGGGAGATTATACTTTAACATACTACAATTATGGAAGCTACTGATTCTTGAAGAAACATGAAACATGAATTTCCCAAAGAAGAATGGACATACTTTACCAGTAAGCTAAATGAAGCTTTAGCAAGTGTTTTCAGCACTATTCAGATATTCATATCAATTAATATGACTAATGGATTTTTCCATCTGAGTTTTATGACCAATTATGTATCCTCTTCTAATGAAAACAAACCAAATTAAATAGCAGGTGGTTTTTATCCAAAGAACATGGACTGGAATTATAATATAAAGCAAGTTATGTGATCAAGAAATCATTTCAAAATAATGAGGACTGCTATTTACAGTTGTAATTCACGAAAGGATGTCCAAATACATGTTAGAAGCTAGAAACCTTATGTTTCCTTTTTGGTTCCCACATATCCTGGAATATAAAGAGACACTATCATATATTCCTTCAAAGGGAAACATAATTCCTATCATTCGAGAAAGTTTTCTCTTGGTTGGGACTTTTTAAAACAAAACAAAGTACTATGTACTGGTCTTTAGAAATGCATCAGCCAACTAAATCTCACAATTCATGCAGTTTGAAGTATTGGAGAGAAAAATGAAAGAATGCCTACAAGACATGAAATAAAACACAGCTACTTCATTGCTGTCAGGTGAAAATCCATGTCAAAAATCTGGCACTGGCATCATGTGTCAATTTGTGGAAAACCGCCATAGTGAGCCCAAAGGCCCATAGGGCAAACCGCAGACAGGTAGGTCAGAAGATGCATGCACTCACCGCACTGTTTAACATGTGCAAAAGAAAAGAGCTTTCCTCTAGAGGAAATGCATTTTTATAATTATTATCCAACGTGATATTTCTGCTTTATTTAATTGTAAATATAACTGATGTGACAAAGACCTGATGTTTAATCTGTCAGCTCAAAAAATTTGGCACACTTAAAATTTTCCATTTTCATAGGTTTTCAGTTTAGCTAAGACCATCTCTTACTTGCAAAAATATGCCTCTGGTAATGCTTTATACTATGCTTAAAAGAAATTAATAACATTATCATTTGTGTTTCCGAAATACTGACCCCCAAAATAACATACATAAATACAATTCTAACCTAAAATTTGTCAAAATTTATAATCAAGGAAAAAGTTAACGTGAACTTTGAAAACTAGCTATTACAATTAAATTTAAGTATAAATTTGCAGTTGAGATGCTGTACTTGAAATGTGAAATATAGTTGGTTGTATGATTTCATATTACAAACTGAACATATCAATTACTGACATTTGAACTGGGAATCAGAAATTATTTTCACAAACTATGCTAACCCCTATATATTAAAATATAGATTTGCATCAATGAGCTAAAGATTGTTTTTCAAATTTTCCTCAAAATTATACACTGGGTGATTTATATAAACTTTCACAAGTAATGTGTAACTTAAATAACTTGCTCAAAAAAAAAAAAAAAAAAAAAGGAAAAGAAACCATAAGAGATCTATGTAAATGGAAGAACATCCCATGCTCATGTATAGGAAGAATGAACATTGTGAAAATGTCAGTTCTACCCAAAGCAATCTATACATTCAATGTAATCCCAATCCAGATCCCATCAACACTCTTTAAGGATATTGGAAAGACTGATCACTAACTTTATACAGAAAGGAAAGACCTCAGATAAGCAAAACACTATTGAAGAAGAATAAAGTAGGAGGTCTCACACTGCCAGATCTCAAACCTACTATACAGTCACAGTAGTCAAAACTGCCTGGTATTGGAATAATGACAGACACATAGATCAGTGGAATAGACTTGAGAAACCAGAAATAGATCCATCAACCTATGGTCAGCTGACCATTGACAAAGGTCAATTCCATTAAGTGGGGAAGAGAATATTGGTTTAATAAATATTGCTGGCAAAAATCCGTTTGCAGAAAAAATGAAATAAGATCTGTACCTCACACCATACAGAAAAACTAACTCCAGATGGATCAAAGACTTAAACGTGAAACCTAAAACTATAGAGTTTCTCGAGGAAAAACTGGGGGCAAATTTAAGGAAATACAGCCTAAGACTCTTGACTGCTAACCAGAAGGCTGGAGGTTCAAACGACCAGCCACTTCTTGGAAGGAAGATGGGGCAATCTACTTCCATAGTGATATTGCCTCAGAAGCCCAAGGAGGGGTCGCTATGAGTTGGGTCCAACTCGACAGCACATAACAACAACAGTATATTAGCATAAATAGACTATCAAGCATAACCCAAAATGCACAAATGGCAGAAGAGAAACTAGATGAATGGGACCTTCTAAAAATTAAATTTTTATGTGCTTCCAAAGACCTCTAAAAGAGTCAAAAGAGTACCTACAGATTGGGGGAAAATATTTGGCAATGACATATCTGACAAGGGACTTATCTCTAGAATTTATAGGAAACTCCAACACCTCAATAACAAAAAGACAAATAACTCAATTAAAAAATGGGCAGAAGACATGAATAGACACTTCACCAAGGAGGATATTCAGGCAGCCAACAAACATATGAAGAAATGCTCACAATCATTAGCTATTAGAGAAATGCAAATCAAAACAATAATGAGATACCATCTTGCTCCAGCACT
>NW_006921594.1:12331701-12350955 GCF_000298275.1 Orycteropus afer afer | reverse complement strand
GGGCTTCAGATACTCCTTTTCCCTCAATACGATTTTAAATTTCAATTCTCCTTCCACAAAATACAAGAGGGTGTGGTCACAAAATCATTCATAAGAGTGATTACTGTTGTTTTTCCAAGCATTGTGACCTCTTTTTACTTTAACATAATTTCCTTTTCTTCTAATTTTTATAAGATAAATTTTCCAAGTATAAAATTCAATGGCATTTTCACCATCATACGTGAAATAGTTATCATTTGCCCATTTCTGTGGGAGATAACTCCAAATATCCCCCAAGCATGTTGTTGAATTCTGAATACATATTTCAATGAAGAAAATGGGTCAAATAGTTTAAAACCAACTATGCTCTGTATATTAATCAGTTTAAATGAACATTTGTCCTGTTCATTTGAAATCTCACAGGAATAATTACACCTACACTAATTATGCTAGAACATATTAAAATAGCATTTATTTCCCACCTACTCACAACAGTTTAAAATGAAATTTTAAAACACTTGGGTTAAAATTACTTTTGCATGCTGAGTAGTTTTATTATACAAAAATACATTACCTCAAATGATAAGCTTGAAGAACCCAAATAAGGAAATTCTTTTTAGTATGCTAAATAATTTTGCATTACATGGGAATAATTCCCACCCAGATATTTCTTCAAAGATAAAACCCAATTTCCTTTTACATCAAAACAATACAATCTTGAAGTTCCTTAATTTTACATTTTCCATTAATAGTTGCAGACTTAAAAATTAAACCGGTTGTTAGGTGCACAATAAAAAAGATTTTACAAAGAACACATGTTTTGTACAAGTCATTTAAATTGCCAAATATAAATAGTTTATTCTATTTCACTTTCTAGGAAAAACACCAACTGCTCCAAAAGAATGTGTTTTTCTCCCATTCTGGAAGTCAACATGCAGTCTGAATCTAACATTACAGTGCGAGATGGCACTGATGACATCAACACCAACATGTACCAACCACTGTCATATCCATTAAGCTTTCAAGTGTCTCTCACTGGATTTCTTATGTTAGAAATTGTGTTGGGACTTGGCAGCAACCTCACCGTACTGGTACTTTACTGCATGAAATCCAACTTAATCAACTCGGTCAGTAACATTATTACAATGAATCTTCATGTACTTGATGTAATAATTTGCGTGGGATGTATTCCTCTAACCATAGTTATCCTTTTGCTTTCACTGGAGAGTAACACTGCTCTCATCTGCTGTTTCCATGAGGCTTGTGTATCTTTTGCAAGTGTCTCTACAGCAATCAACGTTTTTGCTATCACTCTAGACAGATATGACATCTCTGTGAAGCCTGCAAACCGAATTCTGACAATGGGCAGAGCTGTAATGTTAATGACATCCATATGGATTTTTTCCTTTTTCTCCTTCCTGATTCCCTTTATTGAGGTAAATTTTTTCAGTCTTCAAAGTGGAAATATGTGGGAAAACAAGACACTTTTATGTGTCAGTACAAATGAATACTACACTGAACTGGGAATGTATTACCACCTGCTAGTACAGATCCCAATATTCTTCTTCACTGTCATAGTAATGTTAATCACGTACACCAAAATCCTTCAGGCTCTTAATATTCGAATAGGCACACGATTTTCAACAGGGCAGAAGAAGAAAGCAAGAAAGAAAAAGACAATTTCTCTAACCACGCAACATGAGACTACAGACATGTCACAAAGCAGTGGTGGGAGAAATGTAGTCTTTGGTGTAAGAACTTCAGTTTCTGTAATAATTGCTCTCCGGCGAGCTGTGAAACGACACCGTGAACGACGAGAAAGACAAAAAAGAGTCTTCAGAATGTCTTTACTGATTATTTCTACATTTCTTCTCTGCTGGACACCAATTTCTGTTTTAAATACCACCATTTTATGTTTAGGCCCAAGTGACCTTTTGGTAAAATTAAGATTATGTTTTCTAGTCATGGCTTATGGAACAACTATATTTCACCCTCTGTTATATGCATTCACTAGACAAAAATTTCAGAAGGTCTTGAAAAGTAAAATGAAAAAGCGAGTTGTTTCTATAGTGGAAGCCGATCCCCTGCCCAATAATGCTGTAATACATAACTCATGGATAGATCCCAAAAGAAACAAAAAAATTACCTTCGAAGATAGTGAGATCAGAGAGAAATGTTTGGTACCTCAGGTTGTCACAGACTAGAGCAAATTCTAAGTTTCACCAAAATCACATTCAGATGAGTTTTAAATTAAAATTGTGAAAATAAAATTACTGCCAAATAAAAGAATAAAATTTTTAAGTATTGGTTATGTTGTAAATTTTCAATGTAAATGTCAATTAGATTAGGTCATATATATTCAATTTATTCATTACTTAATGTATTTGTTGCATGGCAGTTTGTTGAAGTAACATCATGTGTATATTTTGTCAACATTATGTCCATCAAAAGATATTAATGTAAGTCATATTTTCTACAGAATAAATACATAGCCTTAAAACAGTGTACAACTTTAAAATGTAACTGACACAGGTATCCTTGATTTTTTTTTTCTTTATAAAATGCCTTCTTTCTAAGATACAAATGATAGGTATATTTATATTATGATAACTGAAACTGCATTTTAATATAAAAACAAAAATTATAGACTCAAAGCAATTAAAACAATCCAATATTTTCTGCACTTCTATATAATGTTTTCTGATAGAATCTACTTGCTATAATATTTGACACATCAAAAATAATTAACTACGTATGATGCAAACTTTTTTGAATGTAGAAAGCTGTAGGATTTCTCAGATTTCTAAGATTCATGAGCAGATAATAAACAATCCTGTTAATGTACACCAAAGAAGGAAAATTTAAAATTCAAGTTGGCTATGAAAAATAGTTTGATTTTCTCAGATCAAGGGCATTATGCCTGTAATATGCAAATAAACCAACAATAAAGAGAAGGAAGAAAACGAAAGCAAACAAGTCCCTCCCTTCCTCACTTTGTCTCAGTCTCAGCCAGATGCTCTGGGTTACCCCAGTACTCTGATAAAAGCTGATGCATTAAAATGAACACATTTCCTAACTTTACCCACCTCAGCCTTTTTGTAAAATAGAAGATAGCTATGTATGTTTGAATGCCAGGAAGGATAAAACAAACAAGCAAACAAAAAGACTGTACCATTGAAAAAAAATAAATAACTTAACAAAGCCAACTGGTTCTAATTGTAGATATACAGCAACTTCGTTGTTCTTATTTGCCATCCAGTTGACCAGACTCATAGCGACCCCTCCTTGGGTTTCCGAGGCAGTATCACTACGGAAGTAGATTGCTTAACCTCCTTCCGAGGAGTGGCTGGTGGGTTTGAATCACAAGCTTTGTGGTTAGCATTCAAGTGCCATAGGTACTACACTACCAGAGCTCCTTACAGTGATACAGTGTTTCTACACTATCCCAACTCTAAAGCATTTCAGAATACAGTAGATCTATTTCCACTCTGAAAATCAATTTCCACTTTGAAAATTAATCTTGTCACTTTTTCTATTCTACAACACTTTAAACATTTTCTCTTCAATCCTCAAATCAATGGAAAACTATGAATTACTCACCTTACCTATAGATACTCAGGATTGAGAATCTCCTATCAAACAGGTATTTTCCAAATGCTATACTTTAATAACCTATCAAGGAGTATAAATATCACTGTTTCATGGCAATAAATTGTTCAAAATGAGTAAATACTTGATAACTTAAAATTAGTTACCCTGACTAGTTTCTATTCTATTTTTTAATTCTGCTTTCACTAAACCAAGTAGCAGTCAGTTTTAAATGAAAAAATTTAATGTCAAACAACCCAATATATATATAGCATTAATGCAAATGAATGAGATTCATCCCGTCTCATTTACTGAATACCCTAAATCCTTCTGGAAGTCAGCAGGATTCAATAGCCTGAATCCACTGAGGATACTAAGCAAATTAAGTAGTGATTGATTTCTGACAGTGTTAACAATAATCTTAACTCTTGGCAAAACTCAATTTTCTTCTGCCTTGTTTTCTACTGTTCTATAGAATTAAGGAAATGTTTCAATTCGACAAAATGTAGCATAAGCAAGCAAAACTTATTTTTCGAAACTCTGAAGAGACATTAAGACTTCATAAATAAAAATATTAAGAAAAATTTTATTCGACAAATATATTTGACATAGAGTATTAATGTTTATGCTTTTGCATAAACAACATGGATAATAAGCACAAAAACAAAAAATTTTTAGCAAAGCAGAAAATTTAATTAAACAGAAAAAAATAACATTATTCAAAAAATGTTCTAGTTGTTGGAAGCTGTATTCAAAATGAATATTTCAAATTGTTGCTTTAAATTATGTACTTTATATTCAGCACGTCAGTTTATTCAGTTTTTCCATTAAATACAGATATGTACTGAGAATCACACACATTAAAATTTTTAAAAGGCAATTTTAAACTTGGATCCCCAACCATAAAATTTAAAATTTTCATATTAGTTTTATATAATCTTAATAAAAATTAGAATTTTCAGTTATATTAATTTAAAAAGTCTTTGAATATGTTGTAAATATACCTATATAAGCTATAAGTCTATAAGCATGCCAAAGAACTCAGTTTAAAACCACAGATCACTAACATATTTACTTAACTGCTTTCATGCACTCCATAAGAAATCTAACAAAAGATACAAATGGCAATTATGATATTATTGCTCTCTAAACCATTAACTGTTTACATCTGACATTGGAACAGACAATGAACAAGCATTTCACCCACCTATGATCTTTCAAGGAGGCCTGATTTCCCAATGGTTAGAGCACTCTGCTGTTACCCAAAAGGTCAGTGGTTTGAAAACACCAGAGGTTCCTTAAGGAGAAAGATGTGGCAGTCTGCTTCTGTAAAAATTATATTACACCCTTAGAAACCCTATGCGGAAGTTCTAATCTGTTCTATAGGGTCATTATGAGTTGTAATTGACTAACTCAACAGGCAACGGGGAATGATCTTTCAGGCATATGGATGCATTTATTGATTTACAAGAAAATTCATACCTCACAGAAAACTTTGGAAAGCTTTTTAATATATTAAATAGTACATAGTATATAAACCAGATAATATTTGTGTGTTAAAAACTGTTTTTTAAAATAAGTCACAAATATTTGCAATTACTGCTTTGTTTAAAACAGAGAATGAGAAGCTTAAACAATTTTTATTTTTTATTATATGTTAATAGTTCTATGAAAAGGTGAGTTATTTTTATTTTTATCATGATAGCCTTTATGCCGTTTGTCAATATTTTCACTTTATTTTACCAGAAAAAAGTTCAAAGAACTTTTACCAGGGAAAAAAGCATAACTGCTCATTTTACCTGATAAAATGAAAATTAAGAATACAAAAGCCACAAAGGCAGCAATAAACTCCTTGATTCTTCCAATAAACTCCTTGGGATCCTTCCAAAAATAGTTCAATATTTTTCTACTCCTGTCACTACACACACACACACACACACATATACATATTTTCTATTATAGTTAATTGGGTCAGTTCTTCAAAAGAACAGAAATAAGAACTTTTATTTTAAAAACTACTTAAACATGAGCTCAACATGGTGTGGAAATTTTTGTTCACTTTACGTTTTGTTTGCTAATGAAAGGGAATTAATTATTCTACTAACTACTATCCAATGCATCTTCAAACCTATTAAGAAAACTGAATTTACAATTAAGCTTTTTAATAAAATGCCATTCATAATAATTCTGTACTTCTTACTACAGGTTTCCATTTTTAAGTATGTAGTCTATTTTTTCATCTCTCAAATAAAATTATAACAAATTCTCATCTCTCTGGACATTAAAAATCAACTCTTTATTTAACTGAGATTAGATTTAAAGGTGAAAACCTAAAATTATAAAAGAGCTCTGGGAACACAATGCCTAAGGTAGTTGACTGCTAATCAGAGGCTGGTGGTTCAAACCCACCAGCCACTCCTCGGTAGGAAACTTGGGCAATCTACTTCTGTAGTGATATTGCCTCGGAAACCCAAGGAGGGGTTGCTATGAGTTGGGGCCGACTCAACTGCACATAACAACAACATAAGAAAGCTCCACTTTATGAGAGTTTTATTCCACAAAATAATTTCAAAGCCACTTTCCAAAGTCAATGTACTTTTAGTTTTATAAAATTTTTCATTATAAAATTAAGTAAGCCTTGCAATTTAATTAAAATTTGGATTCTTACAATGTAGGTGGCATCATGGCAGATACTTTGAATTACATAAAACAGCCATTATCCTCAAAAGCTTAAAATCTGGAATAAAGGAATTTTAAAAGTATGGCAATGTCTATAAGAGAAAGCAGAATGTGGTAATTTAAAAGAGTAAAATTATTAAGAGATTTAAGAACAAAGGGATTATGTCAGATCCAAGAATAGCACAAAAAAAGCATTGTTTAGGAGAGCCACTATAGTATATTCTGGGAACAGCAAATTGCTCTCTTTGGAAGGAAAGCAGTACACAAGTGAGAAACTGATCTAGAAAGTTAAAATGGTACCATAAGGTAAAAGGCTTACATGCCAGACTGAAAACTCCAACACAGGAAGTAACATAATTAGAAATGAGCCTGAGAAAAATTAACAGCAAAATGTAGAAAGAATTGGTTGGGTAGGGCACAGAAGATAGGAAGCTATTGCCATCATCTGATAGGTACTGAAAGACATGGCAAAATGTGATGGCAAAAACTCAAAAAGACTACATTGCAACAGGCAATATGAAGCAAGATCAGGAGGGTTTGCCAAATGACTAGACGAACACTGGTATAAAACTGAAGAATCCAAAATTATGACTCTAAGAAAGATCCTAAGAAACCAGATTACCCTCAATGATCTAAGGGCTATTTAATTATGCTTTTGCATAAACTACATGGATAATAAGCGCAAAAAACAAAAATTTTTTAGCAAAGCAGAAAATTAAACAGAAAAAAGTAACATTATTCAAAAAATGTTCTAGTTGTTGGAAGCTGTATTCAAAATGAATATTTCAAATTGTTGCTTTAAATTATCTACTTTATATTCAGCATGTCAGTTTATTCAGTTTTTCCTTAAATACAGATATGTACCGAGAATCACACCCAACGCAAATCTACGCTGTCAAGTCCATTCGTCCGTATAGGGCAGGAAAGAACCATCCCAGAAGGTTTCCAAAGATATAAATCTTGACAGAAGCAGACTGCCGTATCTTTTTCCTGCAAAGTGGCTGGTGGGCTCAAACCAGTGACCTTTCAGTTAGCAGTCAAGTGCTTAACCACTGTGCCACCAGACTCCTGAGACACGAGACAACTAATAATAAATGTTAAGAAAAAAAGCTCAGATCATATTATAAAAAAGGAAAAGAAGGAGATAATTAAACCTGGCAAGAAAAGACCTAAAATACTCAGAGATGCTGAGTTCTTAGAGAAATACAAAGAGAACAGAATTGTGGGGCAGAATTCAAAGACAATTAATAGCTATTTGGAGCTTGACCTTTTTCTAAAATGCATCCAAAACAATGAAAATAAATTTTTTAAAAAGAAACTGCATAAGTAGAATTAAATTAAATATTAGAGTATTAGAACAATTCATAGATACTTAGTGTAGACTGGTGCTTTGTAGAAGCAAATGGAAAACTGAGCTCATCCCTAATATGAAAGCTATCATCTTTTAAAGAATATTCATTTTTACAATAGAAGAAGAGCTGAGCAATAATACTTAAATACAATAATACCTCTCTCCTTGCTCATGATAAAATATGTGAAAATAATCCTAGGGAGTGGTACCATTCTATATACACATTTTTAAACAGACCTCTATAAGCTACCTCCATGCCTTTTACATGACAAACTTTGTACTTCCATCTGCAAGTGATAAAAAGTGCTGTCAGTCCTGTCACTGCCACCAATATCAACTCCCTACCACTATCAATGTTAAGAAAGCTGGGAGCTCTGGTAGCATAGTGCCTAAGGCACTTGACTGCTAACCAGAAGGCTGGCGGTTCAAACCCACCAGCCACTCCTCGCAAGGAAGGTTGGGCAATCCTACTTCCGTAGTGATACTGCCTCGGAAACCCAAGGAGGGGTCGCTATGAGTCGGGGCCGACTCGACGGCAAATAACAACAACAACAACCACTATCAAACCCTGAAGGATCAAGCAGGATAAAGGAGGAAAGCTGAGTCTATCTGAGAATAGGGTCATTTTCCTCACCCTGTTTCCATGAATGCTTAATGTCATATATTTCTGAGACGTTATTATAAGCAAGGCTGACAGTCAGAGCATATCCACCAATGCTAGAGAGTAAAAAGAAAAAGCAGCAGAGAGGTTGATACAGTTATGGGGAATCACTTTCTTCAGCAAGCAGATATGAAGGTACCATACAAATTGTAGATGTACAATAATTTTTTTAAATTTAATATAAATTTTGTTAATGTTACTGCTAAAAAATGAGAGTTCTGGCCATATTAACCTAGACTGTAGAAGTGAGATACATACATACATACATATATAATACACACACACACACACACACATTAAAAACCAAACTCACTGCCATCAAGTTGATTTTGACTCATAGCAACCCCTCCTTGGGTTTCCAAGGCAATATCTCTATGGAAATAGATTGCCCAACCTTTCTTCCGAGGAGTGGCTGGTAGGTTTGAACTGCCAGCCTTCTGGTTAGCAGTCAAAGGCCTGAGGCACTACACCACCAGCACTCCCATATATATACATACATGAGACTAATATATGCCTAAGGCATCTTTCTCCCACAGAGTGGCTGCTGGGTTCGAAACACTGACCTTTTGTGATTAGCAGTCGAACACATAACCACTGTGTCCAGAGCTCCTCTTAATGCCTAGGACAGTTGAAATGTAAAAATAAGATCTATATATTCTATACTCTTAGCAATTTTCTTCCCAACCCTTAAAAATTTTACTGTCTCTTTCTTTTGAGGTTTTTTTTTTTTTTTACAACTAGCACTTTTTAGCTCTGGTGGTGTAGTGCATAAGGCATTTGACTGCTAACCAGAAGGCTGGCAGTTCAAATCCACCAGCCACTCAGAAGGAAGTTGGGCGATCTACTTTGGTAGTGATATCACCTCTGAAACCCAAGGAGGGGTCGCTGTGAGTTGGATCGACTCCACGGCAGTAAGTTTGGTTTGGTTTGCTTTGGTTTATCACTTTTTACAAGCCACAAAATGCCAGCAAACTATAGCTACCTAACTTTTATAAAACTATCTTAAATTCAGACTGTACAATAGCACTTTGTAATACAATGTAACTTTTTATAAAGCTTCAAAAACAGTGCCCAACATATACTTACTAATCAGTAAATATTAGCGGAATTGAAAATGAACAACTTTTAAACTTCCAATCCTATTTATGTTGTTTAGAAAAGTGTTTCTCAAAATGTTACCCACTTATATTGGAATCCCCTACCATGCGTGTTTAAAATGCCAAGTCCTGAGGCCTCACCTCAGCCTTACCAAGTCAGGATCTCTGGGAATGAAGCCTTCAATAGCCACATGGCAGTAAGTCCTCAGGGTCATGTGGTAAAGTTTAGAAACCACTGTTTTGTTTATTATTTTTTCAGTAATATTTTGCTGTGTTTTAAGTGAAAGTTTTATACAGTAAATTAGGCTCCCCCTTAACATTATTCCAAGCTATTGGTTATAATTTTTACAATGTTTGTTCTGTTTCCACTGATGGAGCTTCCTTTTCCCACCTTGCCTACTCATCTTTGTTTTTAGGTAAAAGGTGACAGTTTGGTCTCATGTAGTTAATTATATAAGGAAGCACATTACTCATGGGTGCTACCGTTTATTTTATGAGCCAATCTATTATTTGAGTGAAAGGTGACCTACAGAAATAACTTCAAATCCAAGTTCAAAGGTTATTTTAGGACAATAGACTCAGGGGTTCTTTAGTCTCTACCATAAGAACCACTGTTTTTGTTATTAGAAGACAGACTATGTGTCAAGATGACATTCTGGCAACTAATAAATAAAAAGATAATGAAGCATCTATGAACTCAATCCAGGTCACACTGCATTCTTAAAGAAAAACTTACTTTGTTTTAATTAATATAACTTCAACTGGATTCTACATATTATAATTCAATAGGACAGAAGCTTCTTCAAGACTAAATTTTAGTTTATTATTTTTTTTTTAATTCTTTTAAAATCATACACCAACCCAACTGCTATCAAGTCAATTCCAACTCATAGTGACCCGTAAGATTTCCAAGTGAAAGTTTATACAGTAAAAGACTGCAAATCTTTGTGGAAGTAGATTGCCTCATCTTCCTCCCACGTAGCAGCTGGTGATTTGAGCCACTGACCTTCTGGTTAATAGCCAGTGCCTTAACCACTGTGCCATGACAACTTAAAATCATACACATTCAGAAGATAAAACAGTACCAAATATGGAACATGATACTATAAAGTGTTATTTACCTTTCTTAAAAAAACTTTTTATTGTGATCTGGGTCAAAGTATATAGAATAAATTGGTTTTCAATACAACAGTTCATACACATTTTGTTTTGTGACATTGACTGCAAGCCTCACAATGTAACAACACTCTTCTCACTTCCTCTCTGTGGTTACCATTTCCCTTTTTTTCTTTCTAATCCATTCCTGCCTTCTGAGCTTTATCCCTGAGCAAACACTGCCTTTTGATCTCTTAAAGCTGATCTTTCTAAGGAGTGCATACCTCCCAGCTGTTACTATTCATCTTATAGGTCTGTGTATGGCTTAGCTGAAAATTTAGCCACAATAATGAGTTCAGTTCCAGGCTTGAAAGGTAACCAAGAGCTATGGTTTCACGGGTTCCACCAGTCTGTATAAGCCTGGTCTTTTTATTATTATTATTATTTTGAGTTTTGTTCCACATTTTCCTCTCACTAAAGTGATTTCTTTCAGAGTGGTTTGCAGTCATAGCTGGGCACCATCTAGATCTTCTGGTCTCAGGGTCATGGAATTGTTATTTACTCTTACTTCACTCAAATTCTCAGATAATTATAGGTTGTTGTTGTTATGTGCCGTCAAGTCGGACCCGACTCATAGTGACCCCTCCTCGGGTTTCCGAAGCAGTATTACTACGGAAGTAGATTTTCCCATCTTCCTTCTGAGGAATGGCTGGTGAGTTTGAACCACCAGCCTTCTGGTTAGCAGTCAAGTGCTTTAGGCACTATGCTACCAGAGCTCCCTAATTACAGGTAGTCCCCAACTTACTTGAATTATAATGAACCACACTTAATGACTCTCAGTGTATCCGGATATTCTCAGGAAGAAGTTATGGGAAAATCCATGCAGAGAATATGGAAAAAATTATTGAGTTATATGAACATGCTCCAAGCATCTGATTAGGATAAAATGATGAAAGAGATTGGTGGAAAAAATCAAGGACATGGCCCCAATGCTGAATTTAGAACCTGATACTGCAGATGTGGAACAGCTCATAGACCACAAAGAAGGGAAACTGACAGATCAGGACTTAATGAATTTTGAAGACAAAAGAAATACTGAAGAACAAAGAAAAGGTGAGGAAGAAGAAGGAGAGAAGGTTCAAGAATTTTTGCAGTGAAAAGATTACCTGTTGTATTTCAAAAACTAAATAGGAACTTTGGTAGCTTAAAAACAGAGATCTAAACATTGTTCACTTTGCTAGGTAGAAAAGCAGATTTGGGAATTGGTGAGATGTTACCAGGACATGTATGAAAAAAAAGAAGAGGAAAGAAAAGGACCAAACAGACAATTGTCACTAGTTTTCTGACTAGAAACACCATCCCCATTCCTGGGGATAATACAGATAATACAGACCATCCCCAAGTGGAATTATTACTGCAACTGACAAAATGCCAATATTATCCAAATCTTCCTCATTATCAGAGTAAATGTTTATGATTTCTGTATTTTTTAAAAATATGTATGTATATATTAAAATATATAAGTTTACATGTAATGTTTTCCAACCCCCAAACAAAGAAATATTAGATTTATAAAGATACTGGTAATAAAAAGCAAAAATAATGAAAACTAAAAATTAAAAAAGAAAAGTGAGGTACTTAATTCAGAACCAACTTAAGATGGAGTTTTCAGAATGTAACCTTGTCGTAAGTTGAGGCCTACCTATATAAAATTCTACAGCCACTGTCTGTCTTAAATTATCTTATTCTGACCAAAAATTAAGCATTAGAGAGAGCATTTTTGCTCATTTCAATACAAAATTTCCATTAAAACCTCACTGCCATTAAGTCAAATCTGACCCATAGTGACCCCCACTTCTGAGGCTGTAAATCTCTACAGAAGTAGACTACCTTATCATCCTTCTATGGAGTGGCTGGTGGGTTTGAACCAGTGACCTTCTGGGTAGCATCTAAATACTTTATCAACTATGCTCTGCCATCAGAGTTCCTTAATACTGTAATATAGAGGATAAGAATTACTTCTGAAATAATTTTGCAGTGAAAATAATGAAAAACTACATTTTCCCTATCTTTTAAAAAGATGCTTATGCAGATTGTTTGAGTTAAACATTTTTCCTTTCTTATGTCATCAGAAACATTTATGAAATATACAGCTACTATGATAAATTTATGGTAACTTTTCTGGTGGCCCAGAGGTTAAAGAATTAGGCTGCTAACTAAAAGGTTAGTGGTTCAAACCCACTAGGTACTCCATGGGAAGAAGATGAGACAATCTGTTTCCATAAAGATTTACAGCCTTGGAAACCCTATGAGGCAGTTCTATTCTGGTCTACAGGGTCATTATGAGTCAGAATCAACTCGGCGGCAATGGGTGTTTTGGTTTTTAATTTTCTATCCTGTTTCATGATAGTTTAAGTAACATTAATATTTGCTAAATACTTCAAATGTTACTGCTGAAATACTACCCCAGAAATATTTCTTACCAAACCTTTTAAGAAAAAATTCTTTCCTTTTTAATCTCAAATTACATACATATCCCAATCATGGTCCTTTCTCTACTTCTACAGTCCCACCTGTGACAGTAATGAATGAATTGGCCACCAATCACAATTTTGTGCTGAACTCTTCTATTTTCAATCATATATAATTATAGTTAGCATTCAATGAATTCCTTTTGGCTTCTTGCACAGTGCCAGTGCTGATGGTTTCCCTCATCCTGGATAACTTTGTTTTGTCATTGTCTTATCTAAGTCTTATTAAAAATGTTTCTCTCTATATATTTTTAAAAATTTTTCATCTATTTTGATATTATAACTATTCTACTTTTTAACATTTTCCTCAATTGAACTATAAAACCAACCTATAACAACTTCAAATTGAAAATGGGTTGCTAGTGAATATGACTACCACTCATCTGTCAGTTTGTCATAGTTGCCCTCAGATTGGAAGGCACTCAAAATATGTGTCAAGAAGAGATGCCTCCTCAAAGTAGCATGGACTTTAATGACATGGATGTAGTGGTGATTTCAGAACCTTCATTTGCTGATGTGGCATAACTGAAAATGAGAAAATAACAGCTGCAAATATCCAATAATAATAAAAAATGTGAAATACATTGAGTATGAATCTAGGGAAATTGAAAGTTGTCAAAAATGAAATGGAATGCAAAAAGACCTATATGTTAGGTATTAATGAGCTAAAATGTACTGGTATTGGCCATTCTGAATCATTTTGAATGGTCCACTATGCTGGGAAAGACAAATTGATGAAGAATGGTGTAGCATTTAGACTTATTCATTGCAAACACCTTTTTTCAACAACATAAATGCAGCTGGCCAGATGGAATACACAGGAATGAAATTGACTACGTCTGTGGAAAGCCATGATGAAGAAGCTCAACACTCAGAACGAGGACAGGGGCTAACTGTGCACAGACCATCATTTGCTCATATGCAAGTTTAAGTGGAAGCTAAAAACAATGAAAACAAGTCCATGAGAGCCAAAATACAACCTTGAGTACATTCCACCTGAATTTAGAGACCACCTGAAAAACAGATTTGATGCACTGAATACCAACGACGAAAGACCAGATGAGTTGTGCGATGACATCAAGGATATCATACATGATGAAAGCAAAAGGCCATTAAAAAGACAGGGAAGGAAGACCAAAATGGATGCCAGAAGAGACCCTGAAACTTGCTCTTGAACGGAGAATAGCTAAAGTGAATGGATAAAATGATGAAGTAAAAGAGCTGAGCAGACAATTTCAAAGGGTAGCTTGAGAAGACAAAGTAAAGTATTATGATGAAAGATACAACACTTAGAACTAGACAACCAAAGGCAAGAACACACTCAGGATGTCTCAAAGGGTAGCTTGAGAAGACAAAGTATTATGATGAAAGGTACAACACTTAGAGCTAGACAACCAAAGGGAAGAACACGCTCAGAATGTCTCAAGCTGAAAGAACTGAAGAAAAAATTCAAGCTTTGAGTTGTAATTTTGAAGGATTCTATGAGCAAACTACTGATGATGCAGGAACCATCAAAAGAAGATGGTAACAAATACACAGCCATTGTACCAAAAAGAACTGGTCGATGGTCAGCTATTGCAGGAGACAGCATATGATCAAGAAAATTCTTAAATATTTAATAGTGATTATGAGGAACCTATACATAAACCATAGAAATACTGCATGGTTTAAAATCAGGAAAGATGTGCATCAGGGTTGTATCCTTTCATCATACTTATTCAATCTGTATGCTGAGTAAATAATCCGAGAAGCTTGTCTATAATGTGGCATCAGGATTGGAGGAAGGCTCATTAACAACCTAGACATACACATAATATAACCTTTCTTACTGAAAGTGAAGAAGACTTGAAGCACTTACTGATCAAGATCAAAGACTATAGCATTCGGTATGGATTACACTTCACCATAAAACATAACCCCTCACATCTGGACCAATAAGCTACCTCATGCTAAGTGGAGAAAAGATTGAGGTTGTCAAGGATTTAATTCTACTTGGATCCACAATCAATTTCCATGGAAGCAGCAGTCGAGAAAAAAAACAATGTACTGCAGTGGGCAAATGTGCACAAAAGTCCTCTTTAAAATATTAAAAAGCAAAAATGTCACATTGAAGACTATGGTGGGCCTGACCCAAGCCATGGTATTTTCAATACCCTCATTAGGCATGTGAATGCTAGACAATAAATAAGGAAGACTAATTGATTTGTGGTGTTGGGGAAGAATATTAAATATACCACAGACTGCCAAAAGATTGTACAAATTTGTCTTAGAAGCATAGCCAGAATGTTCCTTAGAAGTGAGAATGGCCAGACTTTGTCTCTTACACTTTGGTCATGTTATCAGAAGGGACCAGTCCCTGGACAAGGATATCATACTTGGTAGAGGGTCAGCAAAAAAGAGGAAGACCCTCAACAAGATGGACTGACCGGTGGCTGTAAGATGGCCTCAAGCATGGCAATAACTGTAAGGAGGGCACAGACTGGGCAGTGTTTTGTTCTGTTGTACACAGTGTTCCTGAGTCACAACTAACTCAATGGCATCTAACAACAACAAAAGTGAATACAACTAAATATATAAAGATACCCATTCTGATGATTGGATATGGTCATCTTACAGAAAGACATTTGCCAAATAATCTATTTCAGATAAGTAGAAATGATTTTGATACAAGATTTACTGAGTCTCATAGATCCCCTGAACCTGTACGTAATTTTTTATGCACATATGTATGTGCATTTTTCCTAGAGCAAATATTTCAAAATTTTATAAGACCCTCAAAAAAGTCTAAAACCCAAAACTAAAACAAAAGTGTTTTCAGTATTAGGAAGAAAGCAGGGAGGCAAAACTGGTAAATGGTATATATAATTTGTTATTTATGTTCTGCCTTATCCTAAGGAGACCATAACAGTGGCATAAGAAGCATACAGTATTAGATACAATTAAACTAAATAATAAAATAAGTAATAAAATTAGGGCAAGGAAAGTGAAAAGAATTATTTAAAAAAAATAAGAAAGTCTGGTATGAAATGAAAATACAAAATTCTTATCATTAAGTCCTACCATTCTTGCAAAAGGTGAGCCATAAACTGTTCCCTAGGTTTTCTATTAGGTAATTTAAAGAGGGAAAGGGGTTGATTACACGACTTCGAGCATCCATTAAAAAAAAAAAAAATGCTCTAGCTGTGCAGCAGAAGTACAAACTATTCCTGGCATTCAGACCAGAGAAACAGTGTCTCTCATAGGTCTTCTCAGGAAGTATATATAATATGTAATCCAAAGTGGGTTCTGTTTCTTATGTCCCTTAGTGTACAGAAATGGCCACTATATTACAAAAAAGCAACATGTCTTATAAAGTTGGTTCTTAAAATTGTCCTCAATTTGTAATAATGACATCAAACTAAAGAGAAATTTGGTGAAAACAATTATATGGGAATGAATAATATAGTGTGTACAGGTGTAAAACCCTCTACTGAAAAAAACAAACCAAACCAAACTCACTGCCATTGAGTCAGATCCAACTCATAGCAACCCCATCGCCTTGGGTTTCCAAGGCAGTTTCACTACGGAAGTAGATTGCCCAAGCTTCCCCCTATTATTCTGGCTTAATTCAAGGAGAGATTCTAGATCAATTAGCCTTCATAAAACTCTTCCATAAATATTCTCTCAACAAATTCTGTAAAAAATAATTGACAGAGAAATGAATAAATGCAGAACCACAGACCTTAACAGCAACCTGAGCTGAGGCTAAGACGAACATTTGGAGAAGGCCACCCTAACCTTGCACAGAGGTGCAAATTCTGAAATGACAAGCTGAAGAACTGAATTTTCATCAACTAATTATCATTTTCTGAAAAATCTACTTTGCTTGAAATTTATGATTCTCACTAAAATATCTGCTTCCTATCTCTGGTGGCACAGTGCCTAAGGCATTTGACTGCTAACCAGAAGGCTGGTGGTTCAAACCTACCAACCACTCCTTGGAAGGAAGGTTGGGCAATCTACTTCTGTAGTGATACTGCTTCAGAAACCCAAGGAAGGGTTGCTATGAGCCAGATCCGACTCCACGGCAGTGAATTTGGTTTGGTTTGGTTTTTATACATAATTCAAGGAGCTCTGGTAGCATAATGCTTAAGGCATTTGACTGCTAACCAGAAAGCTGGCGGGTCAAACCCACCAGCCACTCCTCGGAAGGAAGGTTGGGCAATCTACTTCCATAGAGATACTGCCTCGGAAACTCAAGGAGGGGTCACTATGAGTCGGATCCAACTTGACGGCAGTGAGTGAGTGAGTATCCATAATTCAAAGATACAGTTAGAATGGATACAACAAAAGCTAAAGGGAAATAATTGTGTTCTTAGTTACATGATAAAAGACACCATATAAATATTTTATCACTGTTGTTAAATACAGGAAATAAGATACGAGGCGCTTTTTCTTTTAAATAAGGTATTCTTCTATCAGTACCATTTACATTAACAAATATGTGTACTGGTTTTATGACACAATTAACTTCACAGACTATACAAATGTTTCTAAAAACTTAATGAATAACATATGTCACAGGATCACAAAACGCCAAGACAAAATTGTCAAACAGTAGTAATCATAAAATCCTAGTTACTATCTAAAGAAGGCTGTTATCAGCATTAAAAAAATTATAAAAGCACTTTTAAATGGTCCATTATCATAGTACTTAGCCCTTATGTCCCTCAATGTGAACATTTCATAAATGGTTAGTAGTTGTATGAGCTTACAAAAGTGGCGGACGTAAGACAGATGTGCCAACATAGTATCATATGACAAAATATAACTATAATAATAAGTATAAACAAATAGCAATGGGTCAAAGGAAAAGAAGCAATTGTAAGGTATATGTGGAAAAACTACAGTAAGGAAATGATTGGAAATAAACTTTGAAGAAGAGATGAGACTGGCCAATGATATGTGACAAGTACGACAGATCAAGCAGACATATAGTGTAAGTAATTACCAGAAACAAGGAAACAAGGTCTGCAGACCAGGGAGTAATTCACTTTGGCTGACACATAAACAACTGATATCCAATAAGAAATCTAAAGAATGAAGAAAACATAAGAAGATATTATGAAATAATGGATATTTCAGATTTGTGGTGAAGGGATGGATCAGTCACTAAACTGTGTTGAGAAAATAACTCAACATCAGAAAAATAAAGTTCAGTGCCTATTCCCAGGGTCAGTGAATTGCACCACTCCAGGCTATACAGTTCATACTGTATTCCATGAGACAGTGATACTCCCTCAAGTTGTGAGATGCAATGACTCTATGTGAAAGTTATACCAACTAACCTTCAGATGGGTACAAACAAAACCATAAAAATATTTGAAGGATATGGATGTGTGTATTTCTGTAATATTATGGTAAGGAATCTATTCTTAAGTAAAGGATTAACAAATGTAATATAAAACTTTTAAAGTTATACAGAAAGACTTTTAAAAACTTTTAAAGTTAAATATAAAGACTCAAAGAAGAATAAAATACAACAAACTGAAAAACATATTTATAACCTATATAGTAGGCGATCTACTTCCGTAGGGATACCGCCTTAGAAATCCAAGGAGGGGTCACTATAAGTCGGATCCAGCTTGAGGGCAGTGAGTTTGGTTTTTTGTTTATATAGTAATAAGGGAAATGTACTTTAATTATGTAAAGAACACTTTAAATAAACACAGCAATAGGAAAAGCTGCAAAGGACACCAATAGGTAACTCACTAATGAAAAACAAATGACAATCATGTAACTATTAAACCAGAGTCAGCAAAACAAATGCAAATTAGAATTAGAAACAAATTAAAATAATACATACCAATTTTCACATACGTGATCGATCAGCAAATATTTTTAAAATGCTAGCATCTATGAATTTTGGCAAAGGTGTGTGTTGTATGCTCATCAACACTGCTACTAGAAATCTATTTTGTTTTGCAATATTGAGCAAAACCTGAAACACGACCTTTGACCAGAAATGCCACCTAAAAAGTGGATCCTAAGGAAACAATTGCATCATTGTGCAAAGGTGTATGTTAAAGGATGGTCATCAAAGCACTGGCTTTACTAGTGAACAAATATAAACCACCGAAACAATAAACAATAGCAGACTATGTAAATAAATTAGGAGCTCTGGTGGTATAGTACCTGTGATAGTTGAAGATGTGTCAACTTGGCTGGACTCCAGTTGTGAGTGGTGGTTCCCATGATGGATCACATGACTGGGTTCTGAGCGGCCGGTCTGCC
>NW_006921594.1:12296443-12331295 GCF_000298275.1 Orycteropus afer afer | reverse complement strand
GGTTCAAACCCACCAGCCACTCCTCGGAAGGAAGGTCGGGCAATCTACCTCCATAGTGATACCACCTCAGAAACCCAAGGAGGGGTCGCTATGAGTCAAATCCAATTCGACGGTAGTGAGTTTGGCTTTTTTTTTTTTGGTAAATAAATTACTGGAAAGATTTCAACTGAATATTACCCAGTCATCAAAATGATGATAAGGATTTCTGTTTATTAACAGCAAAGGATGTTCATACTGCACTGTTAAGTATAAAATAATATGAATAATAGATATAGTAATGTATAGGCCAACAGCTGGGAGCTTAGTTTCCCAAAATGTTAATAATAAATCTATGATTAAGACCTTATTTTCTAGTCTTCAGCAATTAACAATACTTGATATGTCTAGCTTTCACGATGAACATATATTAACATAATTCTAAAAATTAAAAAGGTTTAGAAAAAATAAAATTTATTAAACCATTGATAATAGTGTGGCAGTAGTAGTATTTTAAAAATTAAACAGAACTGAGCTGATTATTCTGAAGTTACTTCCTTAAAAAAAAAAAATAGATACAGCATGTATCAGGCCTTATTAAAGTTCCTTCCTGTGCTGTATTTAGGACCATCCCAATGTAAGTGTGACTGCTAACCAAAAGGCTGGAGGTTCAAACCCAGCAGCCACTCCTCAGAAGGCAGGTTGGACAACCAACCTATTCTGCAGTGATACTGCCTCAGAAACCCAAAGAGGGGTCGCTATGTGTCAGGTACAACTTGATGGCACATAACAACAACAACAACAACAATGTAAGTGTAAAATCATATTATTAAATGAGACATTTTCAAATAAAATCAACTTTTTGAAAATCAAATTAACTGTCCACCAATATATAATATTTAAAATAAACATTTTCTCATAAAGCTACTGTCCAGATTCAGACTTAATTTGTTAATATCCAGGTCTTACTGTTTTTCTTTAATGTTATGTGTATCTTTTACTTATGGGCATAGTTTACAAAATACTCATTCCTATATCATATATTTTGGCAGAGATTAAAAAAGACAAAAACATCATACATATCAATTTTTTAGTTTATTTCAAAAAGAGTAACACACAGCATTTTCCTCGTATCTCCTTCCTGCATTTAAAACTATACATTTCTGCGAAGTTAAAATAAATGAAACGTCATTTTTCACTGTGAAAAAGCTGGGAAACCACATACATACATTACGTTGATTGTGATTTCCCAGTTCCTTGAATAAGTTTGTCTCTATGACACTGTATTTACAGTTAGGCCAGGCTATCAGAAGCAGCCCTGGTACCATCTGGCTGCTAACCAAAAGGTTAGTGGTTCAAACCTACACAGTGGCCACATGGGAAAAATACCTGGCAATCTGCTCCCACAAAGATAGCAGCCTAGAAAATCCTATGGGGCAAATATACTCTGTCACATGGGCTCACTATGAGTGGAAATAACATCAAAACTAGTAGGATGAAAATTCATTGACTTGAACACCTAACAGTATTTGTACTTTGCTTAAATGGCAATAAAAATTTAAAATAAAATTACAGGGGCTGTTTAAATGAATATCAGTTAAAAATCCTTCATTTTTTTTTTTTTTAGAATACATTTAAATAACCAGAAGCAAAACATGAACTCTTAACTAAGCTATATTTTCACTTTCTTGAAATACTCAAAACAAACACATTTAAATCCTAAGCCAATCTTCTGTCAGTTGGGCTAAATGTTGGTTCAAAACAAAAATGCAGGTAGCATCAATGGAGAAGACACCATTACACTAAATCAAAAGAAAAAGTTGAAAAGTTTCAACTTTGACTGACAAATAGTACAGTGAGAGCGACTACCCAAACTTTACGCAAGTCCTAAATGCACATTCTGCTTTCAACTCTCTGGTTCTCATCAGTACCTCCAACTGCTGTTGTTGTTAGTTGCCTATGAGTTGATCCCAACCCACGGTGACCCCATGTCTGCAGAGAACTGTTCCATAGGATTTTCAGGCTGCGATCTTCAGAAACAGGTCGCGCCAGGCCTGGTTTCTGAGAAGCTTCTGAGTGGGTTCTAAATGCCTACCTTCAACTAGGAGTCTAGCACTTAATTATGTGTGCTCTCCAGAAATAAAAGTGAAACTTTGATCCGTCTATTTTCCTTATTGTTAAAAGAAAATAACGTATGTTTAATGAGGAATAGTGAGGAAAGAAGCGGAAATTGTAACTTCAAATAAGGCTTTGAGAGTAACTATACACTTCAGGAGTCCCTGGATGGTACAAACGGTTAATGTCCTCGGCTTGAAAGGTTGAGGTCCCAGTCCAACCTTCTGGTTGGAAGAAAGGTCTAGTGGTCTACTTCCAAACAATCAGTGATTGGAAACCCTATGGAACACAATTCTACTCCGACCCACATGGGGTTACCATGAGTTACAATCAATGTGATAATAACTGGTTATTTTTCAAAGATGGAACCTAAATAAAGATTGATCATAAAGAAAAGAATTTCAAGAAAAATAGTCACCCAATTGGATAAAAAAGAGTTCTGGTGACATAGTGGTTAAGGCATTTGGCTGCTAACCAGGTCAGTGGTTCAAATCCACCAGTTGTTCCACAGGAGAAAGATGAGGCAATCTACTTCCAAAAAGATTTAGAGCCTTGCAAATCCAATGAAGGTCACTATGAGTCAGAATCTACTTGATGGTAGGCAGTTTAGTCAGATAAAGAGCTAGAGGTGTTGATGAACTGAACAATTAATCTGCTACATAACAAAGAAAAAATCAAACTGAAGAGGTTAAAAAAAAACAAGAAAAAGAAATCCAGGTCCTCTTCTTATTATCTGTGTGATTCTGGGAATGTTACTTAATCTCATCCTGACTCTATCTCCCTGTCTGTAAAATGATAACATATACCTCAGAGGGCTGTTGTGAGGCTTAAAGGAGATGTTGTTGTTGTTGTTGTTGTGTGCCCTAGAGACCCCTCCTTGGGTTGCCAAGGCAGTATCACTACGGAAGTAGATCGCCAACCTTCCCTGAGGAAAGGCTGGTGGGTTTGAACCGCCAGCCTTCTGGTTAGCAGTCAAGTGCCTTAGGTACTATAAAACTATAAAAAGTTAAAACAGTACTTACCACACAGCAATCAATGGTAGATTTTTTTTCATTATTAATATGAAATTGTACTTAAAAATTAATTTATCCATTTTCTATTTAAATTATGTGATTTAAGACTAATAAAATAGGAATTTCTATGGATTGATTTCTCTAGTTCCTCAAAAAAAGAAAAATTCCTTCTCCAGTAGGAATTTGAGGCTTGATTCTCCTCCTCCCTCTTTTTTAAAAAAATTTTCATTCTAGTACCCATCTAACTTGAAAATCTTAATAGTTACACTTCAATATTGTGTTCCTAAAGTGCTTGAGAAATGTACTTTATATGATACAATTAAAAAATAGTACTTTTGCACATACAAGAGTAGAACATACAACCACAGATTATGATGTATACCCAATATGACCTTCCTAAATGGTAGCATAGTGGCTAAGGCACTTGACTGCTAACCAGAAGGCTGGCGGTTCAAACCCACCAGCCACTCCTCGGAAGGAAAGTTGGGCAATCCTACTTCCGTAGTGATACTGCCTCGGAAACCCAAGGAGGGGTCGCTATGAGTCGGGGCTGACTCGACGGCAAACAACAACAACAACAACAATACCACAACACAGTACCTAAGGCACTTGACTGCTAACCAGAAGGCTGGCGGTTCAAACCCACCAGCCACTCCCCGGAAGGAAGGTTGGGCAATCCTACTTCTGTAGTGATACTGCCTCGGAAACCCAAGAAGGGGTCGCTATGAGTCAGGGCTGACTCGACGGCAAATAACAACAACAACAACAATACCACATAAATTTATCTTTTAGTTCTATTTATAAAGAATGATGAGAGAAAAGCAGTATTTTGAGGGCTCATTATACGCTAAACCTGGTAAAAGTTGATCTATAAACTCTTGTCTCATTAAATCTACCAAATAGTGAAACCTAAAAGAGAATTTAACTTGACTTGTCAAAATCCACAAATAACAAAAGGGATGGAAATGGGATTAAAACCAAGGTCTAGACGGTTTCAAAGTCCATGTTTTCCCGTCTCATATTTGCTTGCTAACTAGAAAGTCTGAGGTTCAAACCCACCACTGCTCTCTGTGGGAGAAAGATAAGGCAATCTACTTCTGTAAGGATTTACAGCCTTGGAAACCCAGTGGGGGTTGCTATGAGTTGGAATCAACTCAATTACAGTGGGTTTAATTACAAAATACATAGCAGAAACAATTATGATATTTTACAGTATAATTATACAATGTTTTGAAGTCTCTAATGTGTTAAGTGGAAAATTCTTTGGTGAAAAAAAAGTTTACAAATACTGTTATTTTCATAATTAAATTAAAATAACTACCTTCCAGGTAAGGAGCTCTGGTGGCATAGTGCCTAAGGCATTTGACTGCTAACCAGAAGGCTGGTGGTTCAAACCCACCAGCCACTCCTAAGAAGGGAGACTGGGCAATCTACTTCAATAGTGATACTGCCTTGAAAACCCAAGGAGGGGTTGCTATGAGTCGGAATCAACTCCAGGGCAATGAGAGTCTACCTTCCATGTGCCCATTCAACACATTTACTCATAAGTCATTTGCCCTCAGTAGAAGTCTTCCCAACCACTTCTTTCCATGTTTTATTTTCATTAAGTTTAAGTAAGCAAGTTTAACTCACTCTAAAATACCGATTTCATTATTTAGTTTTAGATGGAAAGTCTCTCCATCAATTTGATGGGTATTCTTTATACATTACATTATGGACTTTTGAGAACATTCTTAAGTACACCCAAACCTTATCAAAAAACAACTACAAACAAAATCCCATCCCTCTATCCTCTGTCCTACCTCCCTCCAATTACCACAGCTTAGGATTTGTGGGGAGTTCCTGGGCGGTGCAAATGGCTAGTGCACTTGGTGGCTAACTGAAAGACTGGGAGGTTCAGGTCTACTCAGAGGCACCTGGAAAGAACAGCCTGGCAATCTATTTCCAAAACATCAGTCACTGAAAACCCTCTGATACATGCGGGGTCACCATGAGTCAAAACTAACTCAAAGGCAACTGGCTTCTCTCCTTTATCTTCCAAAGAAGGCATCTTTTTTTTATACTAGGCAGCTTTCCATTCCAGCCAGAGTAACTGGATCAAGCTGGAGGATGTAAGTCATCACGCAGCACATCCCAATAAAACACCATTTTATGCTACTAAAGTCTGTTCCATTTAGACTGCTGATACAGATTTTAATCATTCATACTCTCCACTCTTCCCCAAGATGCAGTTCTTCCTCAAATCCCTTCCCAAGTGATTTTGTATCTGTGTATAAAAACAGTATCTGCCTCAATCTACTACATCTCCCAAGAAATATGACTTATATCTTCAAACTTCCTTTAGCAGTAGAATCTTTTCTTTTTCAAATAAAATATTTTACAAAACCTAAGTTTATGATCACTTTTTATTTAAAACAACTTACTCTCCATGGAAGCAAAATTAGAGGACCAGAACTAAAATAGTTCAACATTCCCTTCATCCAAATCTCTAGGATTCCTTAGAACACAGTTTGAAACAAATATGATTTTGAACTACTGTGGTGGTTAAGCTTGGCTGGGCCTGGTTGAGTGGCTGGGCAGCTGGATATAGTATTCTCAATGATGAGATTGGTAATTAACTCCATGGTGGACTCTATTGGAGCAGATAAGTAGCTGCTTTGTGTATGTGGTCTGCTTCCTGTATATAAGAAGCAGCTTTGGGGATGGTCTCTAGCTTAGGGCACAGCTGAACCCTGCATGTAGCTGTGTCGTTCAGCAGCCTGTCATGTTCTGTTGATCTTGCGACTTTCAATAGACTTGAATGAATGGCCTGCCGTGTGGTTTGGTAACATCGGGACTGTGCCTTTTTACTTGTCAACCTTGAGCTTGGCAGCCTCAGCAGCCAGCAGCTGTCTGAGTGAAGAAAGCCTCCAGCTTCAGTGGGCAAGGCGCAGGAGCAGAGCTGAAGCCCAAGGTTGAGGGGCTTTCACCCAGCCCCTAGAGCCTGGCACTATGAACTCAGACTTAAAGCCTCCAAACTCTAAGAGAATAAACTCCTGTTTGTTCAAGCCATCCCATTTGTGGTATTTTCTGTTAGAGCAGCACAGAGGTAACCAAAACAACTACTAACCTCAACAGAACACTTCACGGGAAACTTCCTGCTCACTCTGCTGAGATCCTAACTAAGTATTATTTTTATTTCTGTTAGAAATTAAGTAACTGGGAATACATGCTACAAGATAAGCCAAGGACCAAGAACGGATGTTATAACTGAATAACTCTAAACGAGTCTTAGGAAATGGCACATAGCAGGGGTTTAAAATATATCTATTGGCAAAGAATTGAGGACGTAAACTTGATTAGTTAAAAAGCAGGCTTCTTCAATTTCCAAACTCTTTAGCTGTAAGAATCTTCAATATGGCCTGAAGCTATTATTTGTTCTTTAAAATGAAAAGGTGAAAAGAAAAAAGGGGGGAGGCCTGATTATTACCCATCATGTTAAAAGATATTTCAGGATATTTCAGTAGCAGTATCCCATTAGAGCTGTTTATCTTAAAATCACCAGCTAACATTTCATATCTGTATATAAAAAAGGCATCTGCTTCTTGCCAGTAAGAAGGCACATAAGTGATAGCTCTGGCACTTTCTTCTTCTGTGAGGAGAAACAGGACACATGCAAACTGGTGCTTTGGTATAGGTGTACTTTATTTTCTTTCAACTCTATGTCTTCCTAGGGCAGAACTTCAATATTAGTCATTCTGATAATAATGGTATTACTACTGATAAATCCAGAGATGTAGGGGGGAGAAAAAGTGGGGGAAACAAAAAAATGAGAGAACTAAATGAAATGGTAAATCGATGATGAGCCTGTTCATTTGGTGCAAACAGGCAAGCAGCAGATCTTAATTTTTTTGTTTATAAATAGGGATAGTATCCAATTTCCATCTCTACTTATTTGCCAAAAAAAATCCTCCCCAAATTTTCCCAGCTCATTCAATTACTTAGCCCAGATGGGGTCGCATGTCCATTTCTAAACCATTATGAAAAGGAATGAAACTACCAAGACCAATCATGAATTAAGCCCTGGAGCAGGGGAGTGGGTCCTTCACTGTACCCAAGGTTACTAGGATGATGAACTTCACTGTACCCAAGGTTACTAGGATGATGAACATGCAACAAAACTAGGACTCTGTCAGAAGGGAAGAATGGGAGAAAGGAACAGGGAAGTCAATCAAGGATGTATGCTGTACCGATTGAATATAGAGTCATATGTTTTAGAAGCTAAATAGAGGTTTAAGAGTTGGCATCCTGTTTTTAAAAATGAAGATCCTATCCACTTGTTATTTCCTGGAATATATGAAGGAGGTCCTAGGAATAGTTGCTGGCAAATTCAGCATTTTCCTTAAGCAGTAATCTGGATAAACTTGACAGCTAGCAGTTGAATCTCCAGAGACCCAGGCCACATAATTTAGGCATGGAGATGTTTCACAACAGAAGTTACCAATTCTTACCACTGCTACAGAAAAGCCTCCATAAATCTCTTCTGCTTCATTCGATTCTGGGTATCACATCTTCTTGATGTACACAGCAGGATAAATTAGCCATAAAAGATATACCTAAATAACTACCATGCCCATTTTGAGCTATATGATATAAACATAATTAGAAAATGATTTGCCTGATGTAATGATTTCAGGATCTTTTTTTTCCAAAGTGGATTTATTTTAACTATAATCAATATAGAAAAAACATAGATCATCCCCACTAACCAATGAATATATTCCTAGTTAGGATAATAAAGCTGTACCATCAGTATCATCTTCCTTTTTGATCTGGTAAAGAACACATTTCTGATTCATCAAAAGGGATTTCAAGTCCCTAGCAGTGAAATCAAAACAAATGAATAATACTTTATTTTCCTGAACATGTCTCTCAAAAGTTTATGCTTACACGACCTGTTGTTTACATGGTGTTAAAATGTAGAATTTTGTAAGTTTACCAATGATCGTAAATTACATTAAATCATTTTAACTTGTCTATGTTGTTGTAGTTGTTGTTGGGTACCATCAAGTCAGCTCCAACTCATAGTGACCCTATGTAGAACAGAACAAAACACTGCCCGGTCCTGGCCATCCTCATAAGCCTGCTATGTTTGAGCCCATCGTCAATCCCTCTCATTGAGGGTCTTCCCCTTTTTTCACTGATCCTGTACTTTACCAAGAGTATTCCTTCTCCAGGGAATAACTTGTTAATAGTCAATTTCAATTTAACAAAACAGACTGATGGAAGCTATTTCATATCGTTCTTGGCTTTTTCACATATAACGTTATGAAGTACAATGGCAATCAAAATTAGACCACCTAAACTTCTTGTACACTATTAGAGACTAAAAGCTGTAATTCATTAAGAAGAAAGTGATACTATTTTAAAGGAAAAGTCATTTAAATAAGAAGTTTCTATCTCTGAGTTACTATGTTTGTATACACTAAGACACTTCTCAATTTTTCTAAAAAAAGAAAAAAAAACTATTAATGATATGAACTGGAAAGGAAAGAGGCTGAGAACTACTGGCTTAAGAGTCCAAATGGAGAAATAAAAACCTTAGAACCAAGAAACTGAAAAAGGTTATACATTACTAATTTGAAGACCTTACACTAAATAAATTTAAATAAATGTACCAGCAGGGAGTGACAAATAGGAAGATAAAGAGTTTCTATAAGTATTATTAACCAATCATACGGAATAAAACATATGCCTAGCAATGCCACTGCAACTCTGAAATGTATCAAAAACAATGTACTGAAGTTTACAAAAAGTGGGCTAATTGTTTTTGTCAGGATGCTATTTTTTTTTTTCTTTTGATACTACATGACAAAAGACAGAATCAAATAGCATCACAGATGATATATGGGTTTCATCTGTAAAAAAAAAAAAATTACTAACACTAATTTCAACTAGTTAAAAAAGAGAGTTTTGTGTATGCGCTTTAATATGCTTTTTTCTACCACATGCTAACCCGTACCTAAGCAGAAGCCCATTAGTTGACCATTTGGACATGGGCACAGCATCATCTCCACCTGGTGGTAGCTAAACCTAGTCACATATGTGAAGAATTTAGAGACCCTGTAAGCAAATGTTCTTACTGAAAATGTTCATCATTCGATATCATTAAATTATAAATTTAAAAATGCATATTGAATTCCCTACATCAAAGTTGTCACAAAAAAACTATATATTAAATGCATTTAATAATCAAGTCACCTCAGACTTATAATGAAGACAAACTTAATACTGGAAATAGATTCGTGGCATATTTATAACTTTTCCTATCAATAAACAATTTTAAAAAGCTTGAAATATAAAAACTTTCTAAAATTCTCACATCCTTAGACATCTGAGAAAACATTCATTTGTTTAATAATTATTGGGCATTTGACTGCTCACCCACCAGCCACTCCTTGGAAGGAAGATTGGGCAATCTACTTCTGTAGTGATACTGCCTTGGAAACTGAAGGAGGGGTCGCTATGAGTCAGGACAGACTTGATGGCAATGAGTTTGATTTGGTTTGGTTACACAGCAATTGATGCATTTGAATTATGGTATTGGCAAAGAATATTGAATATACCATGGACTTCCAGAAGAATGAACAAATCTGTCCTAGAAGAAGTACAGCCAAAATGCTCCTTAGAAGAAAGAATGGTGAGACTGTGTCTCACATACTTTGGACAGGTTATCAGGAGGCACCAGTCCCTAGAGAAGAACATTATGCTTGGGAAGGTGGAGGAGGGTCAGTGAAAAAGAAGACCCTTAATGAGATAGACTGCCACAGTGGCTGTAACAATAGGCTCACACGTGGCAACAACTGTGAGGATGGTGCAGGTCCGGGAAGGGTTTTGGTCTGTTATACACAGGTTCACCATGGGTCAGAACTGACTCTATGACACCTAACAACAGGGGCAAAGATTACATAAATCACATTTATTTTCCCTCACTGGTGCATAAAGATCAGAAATGTTTGCCTTTAAGTAGTGTTTTATCAGACTTTGAAAATATTACAGCTGTAAGAATACAAGTGGATAAAACAAGCTTATGCTATCTCATCTTTCCACAATATCTCGTAAAATGCCTCCATAATAAATTTCACCTTCTTTTAAAGATATTTTCTCATGATACATTGTGTTAATTAATATACTAGAGCTTAAAAACATAATTATAAAACTCAGAAAATAAACCATAGCAATAAAAAATAATGGAGAAAATACTTCTACTATACTCAACTACTTAATTATAATTTACTGCTGGATTATACTTTTGGATAAAAAAAAAAAAAGAATGCTATTTAAATGATGATTGTGGTGGACTGAATTGTGTTTCCCCAAATCTATGTTGGAATCCTGCAGTGTAGTAAATTACTTTGTGTGGCTTTTCTACCCATAAGTCTTTGTAAACTCCAAGGTGGGATTTGCTATGAGCAACTGAGCAGCCCCTGATTGCTGAAGGTGTCCACCTGGAGTATTTCTGTTGGGCGTGGCACAAAACAATGTTCTGGGAGGTGCCCACTCTCTCTCAGGTGCTTAGAGTTCTGACGCTATAATTGACTAGTTTGACCACCCTGCAGGGCTCAAAAGGAGGCCTCCTAGAGGCAGAACTCTCTGACTGCTGGTTGAGGAAGACGTGCTGCTGAAAGAGACACGCACCCCGGAAAGAGACACGTGCTGCTGGGAAAGAGACGCAAGAGACACACATTGCTGAGTGAGACACCGAGGGACCAGCACTGCTGGGAAAGAGACTGTGAGAGACTGTTGGCTGAGGGACAGTGGGCTGGGAGACTGAGCATTTTTCCTGAACTCGAATTGTAGCCTGTGGTGCTTCCCTAATAAACCCCATAATCTGTGAGTTCTGTGTGGCCACTGCAGCGAATTATCGAACCCCGGAGAGAGGTGGTGGGTGGTTTGGGAGGAACGGTTGGTGAAAGGGCTGGAGGGAGGCAGCATGTCTGGCCTTGTAGGAATAGGCCTTGAGTTACTGCTGGTAATCCTGTCTTCCTCTTGTAGGGTTAGAGGAGATCAGAACATGTGGCCTTGCCGTTTTTGCAAATCCTAAACCCTATGCTTGTGAATATAATCCTGTTTGAGAATAGGGTTTTCTTTGTTATGTTAATGGACTATATCAGTGTAGAGTGGGTCCTTAGCCTAATCACTTCTGAATTACAAGTAGTAGCACAGACACAGAGACAAGTGAACACAGGGGGGAAGATAGAAAACCAGAAAAGACCCCAAGGAACCAGGGAACACTTAGGCTACAGAAGCTGAGACAAGAATCTTCCCCCCGAGTTCACGGAGATAGCCTTCCTCGACAGCCAGTTCCTGAAGGCGGACTTCTAGCCTCCTAAACTGTAAAAAAAATTAAAATAAATTTCTGTTCTTTAAAATCATCCACCTATGGTTACACTACGAGACTAAGAAGATAATGACCCAATAAAACTTAGATACAGAATGTTAGTCACTAACAAGGATCAATCCCAATCATAACATAAAATATATTTACTATATTATCATATCATGTTTATATATTGTTGTTTTTGTTATATGCCATCAAGTCGGATCCGACTCATAGCGACCCCTCCTTGGGTTTCCGAGGCAGTATCACTATGGAAGTAGATTGACCCATCTTCCTTCTGAGGAGTGGCTGGTGGGTTTGAACCGCCAGCCTTCTGGTTAACAGTCAAGTGCCTTAGGCACTATGCTATCAGAACTCCCTATGTTTATATATATATATATAATATATATATCTATATCTATACGCACACACATATACGTGTATGCATGTTAATATATTAATATTTTATATCTTAGGTGTTAATATTAAGCAATCATACTTTAATCAAAGGTCATTTTCTCAATTTCACAGAATTATAAAATACACTTATTTAGACTTACTTTGTATTCAAGTTATTCTTAGAAAGTAGAATAAAAATTAAATTTTTATCTTTTCTTTCAAGAAAGTACACTAGGACATCTACCAATGACAGCAATTGTTTTTGTTAAGTTATTAAATGCTGCCATTGATTTAAGAAAAGTGGTTTCTTTGGTAGAATCAGATTTTTATAGATATACCAGATATGTGACCTTTGGCCCAACTAGAATATATACTGTATAAAGGGCAGGGAGGTTTCCTGTTTTGTTCAGTGTCTAGAATAACATGTGGCATATACTAGGTATTCAGTCAATACTGGTTGGATGAATGAGTCAGTTTATCTAAACTTTAATTTCTCTACAAAATAAGCATAAACAATAAAAATAACACTCATGGAGGAAAGGAAGCCTAGTGATGCAACAGTTAAATGCTCAATAGCTAACCAAAGAGTCCGCAGTTTAGACTTACCCAGGGGCTCCACAGGAGGAAGACCCAGAGATCTGTTTCCACACGTTACAACCAAGAAAACACCATGCGGCAGCTCTTCTCTGTCACATGAGGTCACTAGGAGTGGAAATGACTCAATGGCACCTAACAAAAACATGGAGGAAAACGATGTCCTCCCTACCCAGCTCTCCCATTTTTGCTCATCTGCACTTTACATGAAGCAGTAAATAAAAAGCTTCACACTTGCTGCATCCCAGGGCAAGAAAATGATTTTCTCAGTACCTTGATGAGAACCAGAGGTCAATCATCCAAGCTTCTCAATTGGTGAAAGGTTGAGTTGGATAAAGGTCCTACTTAAAGTGTTTAAAGAGTCTTTAGGCTCTTGATCACAGATGCTGCTTTACTTATTGGTAAGTAAAGGCCAGGGCTTAGTGAGCTTCCCATTTCTAGTGCCATAAACAAAACACTTTTCTGGAGGAAAGTACTGGACGTCCCATTTCTGCCTTATTCAGCTCAATTTCTCTACTTTAGCTTCACACTTAGTAAAGCTTACAGAGGGGCCAGGCTTGGCTCTGATGTGCCTAATCTCTTCTTGGTTAAGGACGTACATAGGAGGAGGGTGAGTGATTAGGCTTTCTCAAACCCAAACATTTCATCTCCACTGAGTTGCCGTGAGGCATGAGGTAACACACAGCAAGCATGGGGATCACTTAGCGTAGAACCTCGACACAATGGACACTCAACAAATGCCAGTGCTGCTGTCTCAACTCCCATCACAGTGCATTTTGCTATTCTAGACCCTTTGCATTTCTCTATGGATTTTATAATCAGCTTGTCAATTTCTAAACGAAAGCCTGCTAGGATTTAGACTGTGATTATATTGAATCTGTAGATTAATTTAGGGAGAATGGACACTTTAACAACATTGTCTTACAATTCATAACAAGGTACATTTCTCCATTTATTTATATGTACCTTCTTTAACTGTTTTCAGTAATGTTTCGTAGTTTCCAGAGTACTAGTCTTGTATATGTTGACAGATTCATCCTTAAGCATTTCATATTTTTGCAAAAGTGGTATTTTTAAATTTCAATTTCTAATTTGTCATTGCTGATAAGAGTATATAAAAATAAAATTGATTTTTGTATCCTGATCTCATATCCTGAAAGCTGGCTAAACCCCTTTTTCAGCTCTAGTAGCTTTTTTTGTAAATCAAAATGACATAATGCTACACACCTAAAATTAAGAAGACAGGCCAAATGTTGGTGACTATGTGGGGGGAGCTGGAATTTTCATAGTATTTGTAGGGATGTAAAATGTTACAACTACTTTAATAAACACCTTTGCAGTTTTTAGAATGTTAAATATACACCTGTCATGTGATGCAGCCATTCCATTCCTAGGTATTTACCCAAGAGCAATGAATGCGTATGTCTATACAAAGTCATATGTCCATAAAAAGATTTATACATGAATGTTCATAGTACCTTTATTTGTGATACCCTAAAACCAGAAATATCCCAAATGTCAATCAACATATGAATGGAAAAGAAATTGTGGTATATCCAACCATATAGCCATACAACTCAACAGTAAAAAAGAATAAAATTGATGCACTCAACATGGATAGATTTCAAAAGAATTATGCTGAATGAAAGAAGACAAATAAGAAAGAGTCCATACTATATGTTTCCAATTGTATAAAATTCTAGAAAACGCAAACAAGGTAGCAAAGAAGGTAGATCAGTAGTTGCCTGGGGAGGGATTATGAAGGACCACGAGGAAACTTTTTGAGGTGGTAGTTATTGTCTTGATTTTAGCGAGGGTTTCACAGGTGAATACAAATGTCAAAATCTGTCAAATTACACATTTTTATATGTGCAGTTTACTGTACATCATTAACACCCCAATTTTAAAAAGTAAAAAGCCAGTATGAGATAACTGTCCTTAAGAATCCAGAATAAACTTCCTTCCTTAATTGATATGTAGGAGCTCTGGTAGCGTAGTGCCTAAGGCACTTGACTGCTAAACAGAAGGCTGGCGGTTCAAACCCACCAGCTACTCCTCGGAAGGAAGATGGGGCAATCTACTTCCGTAGTGATACTGCCTCGGAAACCCAAGGAGGGGTCGCTATGAGTCAGGTCCGACTTGACGGCACGTAACAACAACAACAACAATTGATATGTAACTCACATACCATAAAACTCACCCTTTTAAAGTGCATAATTCCATGATTGTTAGTATATTCACAAGGTTGCACAACAATCACCACCATCTAATTTTAGAACATTTTCATCAGCCCCAAAATAAATCCATTTAGCAGTCACTCCAAATTTCCCAAGCTCCTCAAAATATATTAAGCATCTACATGATAATGTATTTCATCTGGCCACCCCAATTCAGCCTCATTAACTCACTCACTGCCATCAAGTCGGACCTGACCCATAGTGACCCCTCCTTCGGTTTCCGAGGCGGTATCACTACAGAAGTAGATTGCCCAACCTTCCTTCTGAGGAGTAGCTGGTGGGTTTGCACTGCCAGCCTTCTGGTTAGCAGTCAAATGCTTTAGGCAGTATGCCACTAGAGCTCCCATTCAAGCCTCAAGATCTTTCCTTTTCTTTTTTTTTTTTTTTTATTGTGATTTGGGTAAAAGTTTATATAGCAAATTCATTTTCCATATAGGATTTCATACATATTTGTTTCATGACATTGATGGCAATTCCCCACAATGTAACAGCTCTCTTCCCATTTCCTCCCCATAGTTACCTCTTCTCCGTGGTCCTCCCCTCCCATGTACTCCCAACCCACTCCCCCACAGCTGTCTCCTTGTGCAAACACTGCCCTTCTGTTCTCCCACATTTGTTTCAAGTGTATCTACTTTACCCCATATGCCCCTCTATTGTTCGGCTAGAAGCCGTAAGAGTGAGTTCGGTTCCAGACTGGAATGGTAACTAGGAGCCACAAGCCCTTGCAAGTGTAAGAGATAGGTTTTAAGTTAATTTTAAATTTTAAATGACTGTGAATTTTATTTGTTATAATAAAGAACTGGAACCATACTGACAGCCATTGATAATTTTAGAAATGTTGCAATAACAGAAATATCACTTAGTGTACATGTGTAACAGGACTGTCAAATTACCATATTCTTATTGACTGCTCACCAGAAGTCTGGCGATTCAAACCCACCAGCCACTCCTCGGAAGGAAGGTTGGGCAATCCTACTTCCGTAGTGATACTGCCTCCGAAACCCAAGGAGGGGTCGCTATGAGTCGGGGGCGACTCAACGGCAAATAACAACAATAACAATGCAAATAACGTGTGTTGTGAGGTTTTATACAAATCACACGACCCTGTCGTGTATTAGTTTCCTTTGCGTTATATGTGTGTGCACACTATCTATATGGAAGTGTTATTTGAGAAAACATGTTACTATTTCTATTAAAATATTAATTCCAAATGTAGAAACTTTATTTATTTTCCTCTTAGTTTCTCTTTGATACTTAACAGTGCCACAACTTGCCAAGATTGAATCCTGGGCATGACTGTTAAAGATATGATACCTTTCAAATATTGAATAGCACATAACCTGCAAAGCTTTAAAAATGTAAATTAATACAGCCTATTTTGAGATAATTTCAATATAAATAATACTTTCTTAACAAACTCTGAAACATTTAATATTTACAAAACAGCTGGGTAAAGCCATCTCCACACTGGAAGGATAATGGGTTTATGTTCTACATTGTACCAACTCAGAACATTATGATTAATATTTATGCCTGTTTTTTAAAAAAAGACTTCATGATTACCATGTGTATTACAGCATCTGTCAATTCTGAAAAGGCAGTGATCATAATTAAACTCTAGCAATTTTTTATTATGGAGGAGCATCGGTGATAACAAATAAACATAATAAATCTTAGAATGATTTGTATCACTTGTTTGTTTGTTTTGATTTCTATCTGTGGTTTCTTTTGGTTTGTTTGTTGTAACTTTTTATTGTGATTTGGGTGAAAGATTTGTATTTGTTTCTAATGGTTCTATTATCCTGCAGACTGTTTTTGGAACATAAATTAAATGTGATATAGCAAAAAAATAACACCCAACACTTGGATTTTTACACTCCTAAGTTTAGCACATATTGTGAAAACAATGCTCAAGCATTACTCACTTCTTACAAATTAATTTTATACAATATATTCCAAGTACACTAAATCGCAAGCTGCATACATTCAACATGGATGTGTCTGAGCAAGGTCTATATTTGAGTACTGTATATGCAACTGAAATGTTGTTAAAGCCTGATTTATGAAGGATATTCCATTTTCTTAGCAGAGAGGATGGAAAAAGCATTACAGTATGACTAACTGAATATCAAAGACAGCAAAATTCAGATAGACTATGTAATAATCATCTTTCTGATATTCTTTTAGCATAACTACTTTCAAAGTACACAGCCTGATACAGAGACTCTTAATATCTGAAATAGATATAATCAAAGACCTTCTCCACTGTACTTCAGGAAAATTACTAGGTAGCCAATAAAAAGAAAATGACAAAGCCTCTACCCACTCACTAGTTTCTCAAAATTTTGCCTGAAAAATTATGAATTACTTCATCATGAGGCCTACACCTTGTTAACAGCAAAACCATGAATGCCAAAACCTTTGAAGCCAAGGGCCTACTCTAAATGTTTAGAAAAAGGATGAATGAATGAACAAACAGATTAAATAAATCTTCTTAGCACACTGTCAACATGGGATCCGTCACCTAAAATACAATGTTTCCCTTAATATTTCCTCTAGAGAAATGAAAACTTACGTTCACACAAAAGCATGTATATCACTGTTTATACTGGCTCTATTCATAATCACCAAAAACTGGAAACCCAAATGTCTTTAAACTGGTGAATGGATGAACAGTGTTACTTCCATACTACAGAATACTCAGCGATGCAAAGTAACAAATTAGTGGTGCACATAACAACTTGGAAGAATCTCAAAGGTAATATGCTTAAAAGAAGCCAGCTTCAAACAGTTATATATCATGATTCCATTTATGTGACATTCTCAAAAAGACAAAAATATTGTGATGGAGAACAGATCCATGGTTGCCAAGGTTAGGGGAAGAGGGAAAGTGTTAACTATAAAGGGAGAGTATGGGGGAGTTTCAGGGGGTAATAAAGTGTTCAGTATCGTGACTGTGGTGATGGTGAGATGAATCTATGCATGTATTAAAATTAACAGCACTGTGAAGCAAAAATAGGTGAATTTTACTGTATGATCACTGAAAAAATAAACAGCACTTCCAAGAGATCAACTAATTTTACTCACACATCCTGAGAAATGTGACAATGCTACATATATAGCCAGTGAGTTACATAAATGTGTTCAATAATATTTGTTAAAGGTAATAACAAAATTCAACAAATTAAGACTGTAAAACTCTTTAATCAAAAAAGGACTCACCGAGTTCACTGAGACTCTGAGCAGCCTTTGTTATCTCTCGGCTTCCCCCCTGCAGCTGTCCTTGGAGTCTCTTACTGAGATACAAGATGCGTATTATTCTTCGAAGCAAATCACAGGCAACCTGTGCAAACATCACAGTGTTAAATACGTACAGTCAATCTAGGAAATTTTATTACTATTACAGTTAATATGTGTACCTGTCAATTTTCCCCACATGCTAAAGATTCGCTCATGCCTTTTTTCCTCACATACCAGAATCCTAAATAATCCTAAATCTTTACAAGCATCAAATCCCCTGGGGGAACACACAGAAGTATCATATTTATCTGATAATAAACTCTAATTTATCTCAAATGATTTAAAAGATATATAAATAAATAGAAAATTTGGGATTGAAGAGCCATGAAACCCAGGAACTGCTAGTCCTGGACCAGTGATCTTTTAGAGGCCAATGGTCCTCAGCCTTGAACGCACATTAAATTCAAGTGAGGAGGTTAAAAAAACCACAGTGTCAAAGTAGAAATACCATTAGATCCAGCAATTCCATTACCAGATATATATCTTAAAGACGTAAAAGCCAGGACACAAATAGATATATGTACACTCATGCTCATCACAGCACTATTCACAATAGCAAAGAGATGGATACAACCTAAGTGCTCATCAACGGAGGAATGGATAATCAAACTGTAGTACATACACACAATGGAATACTATGCAACACTAAACAATAACACAGAATCCATTGAAACACCACATAATGTGGATGAACTTGGAGCATATCAGGCTGAGTGAAATAAGTCAATCACAGAAGGACAAATACTGTATTAGTCCACTATTGTAAAAAAGTCAAGGAAAGGTTTATATATGGAAAGAAACTTTCTTTATTGGTTACCAGGGAGGGGAGGGGGGGAGAGAAAATTGCTACATAGGTAAGGGACAAATATTGATTTGGGTCAAGGGAAAAGTAATATACCAAAAGCGACTGACCAACACAATAACACTAAGGAAAAGGAAGACCAATATGGGTGCATAAGAGGCACAGACAACAAAGAGAAATACTCTGGCATCCAGAAACATTACCAGCGACAACAAACATGGACCTACGGGTAGATACATAGGTAGAGAGGCTGGATCATCATCTAGAATACTGCATTACCAGTGACAACAAACACGGATCTACGGGTAGGTACATAGGTAACTACAGGTACATAGGTAGAGAGGCTGGATCATCAGGTGTATCTAGGAAGAAGGGATATACCCACGACCATAATAATGTTAGCAGATAATATTTCTACATACGTATTTATATGTGCTGTAAAAATGTCCATATATATAGAACTAACAGAGGGCAAAGTTATGATAACTTCTTAGCCAAAGCAAATCACCCTAACACTGTTGGACCTCGGACCATGGTCACAAGCGATATCAAGTTCAACTTGCATAAAATACTGCACAAAAACATTGTTCTACATCCTACTTTGCTGAGTAGTAACTGGGCTCTTAAAAACTTGGAAGTGACCGTTTAGATGCAATTATCGGTCTCTTCTTCGTTAAGAGCGAACTAAGAATGAAGAAAACCAAAGACGTATGGAAACAATTAATCCAAGGGACTAGTGGACCATGAAGCCTCAGTCTATATGACCATGAGATCAGAACTAGATGGTGCCCAGCTACCACTGTCCACCACCAAGAAAGGAATCCGTGCATGAGATCCTGGACAGAGTAAGAGAAAACTGTGGAACAAAACTCAAAATCCTGAGAAAGATCAGGCTTACTGGTCTGACAGAGTACAGTGAGACTCCTGAGACTATGGCCCCTAGTTACCCCTCAGGCCTGGAATTGAATTTGCTCCCATGGCTTCCAGCCAAGCAATAGATAGGCATATAGGGTGAGCATTTACACCAGGTATATACATTCTTCAGAACGATCAATCATGGGAGATCAGAAGGGCAGTATTTGCACAGGGAGATAGTTCAGGGGGTGAGAATACATAGGGAAGAAGGACACAGTGAAGACCTAAATACAGCAAGGAAGTGGGAAGAGAGCTATTACATGAACTTTTGGATTTGCTCTGTAAACTTTCACCCAAAGCACAATACAAATTTTTGTTAAATTCTCAATGTCAAAAGACATAACCAAAAAACCAAACCCACTGCTGTTGAGTTTATTCCAACTCATAGTGACCCCTAGAGGATAGAGTAGAACTTCTCCAAAGGGTTTCCAAGACTGTAGTCTTTATAGAAGCAAACTGCCAGCCCTTCAGTTAGCAGCCAAGCACTTAATCACTGCACCACCAGAACTCCTATCCAAAACATAACCCTGATAACTGGAATCAGTATATCTAGGGGTGGGAATCAGTATTTTTTCTTAATATTTCTAGATGGTACCAAGGTTGACGATCACAGTGCTAGGCTGCTTAGAGTCCTATTACTGCCTCCTGTTGTTTCCAAACCTAAGGTCTCTTTTCTAAATCTCTTAAGAGAATAGTCTTAAAATGTCTACCAACCTCACTAGTCCTTAAAGATATGTATGTCCTACTTGAGTTTTTCTAATGACTCATCACTAACAACAAATTGCAAGAGAGAAGGTCACTAAAATAATAAATTATCTCACATACTTTCATGTCACCTCCTACTTATTACTGAGTCTTTTGCTCTGGTGGCATAGTGCCTAAGGCATCTGACTGCTAGCCAGAAGGCTGGTGATTCAAACCCACCAGCCGCTCCTCAGAAGACTAGGCAATCTACTTCCATAGTGATACCACCTTGGAAACCCAAGGAGGGGTTACTATGAGTCAGATCTGACTTGACAGCAGTGAGTTTGTTTTTTTGTTTTTATTTTTGTTTTGTTTTACCTATGCAAAAGATTGAGATAAGAGAGAAAGATTCATGTATTATGAATTTCAGGGCACTTTATTACAGGCGCTGATCAGGGTAGATGCTTGGGGGAGAGTGAGGAGGCAGGGGAGAGATGGAATAACCCATGGGAGTGACCTTCAGCCTCTGCTGTTGTAAAGAAGGAAAAGTGTGTGTGTGTGTATGTGTGTGTGTATGTGTGTGTCTGTGCTGATGCATCACCAGCACCTCTGAATGGCCCTGAAGTGAGGTGAGAAGCCAGGCATCTCCCCTGTCTAATGAGGAAAATCTTAACTAGGAGCAATAAAAAGGAAAAGGAACGCTCCAGGAAAACAGTCCCTGACCCTCCAGCTATAAACGTTTTCTAAGTGACATACACATGCATACAACCAAACACACAATGTTTAACAGACACGTGTCACAAAGAGACCAAGTATTAAACACGTCTGCCTTTCAAAGTAACTACAGTCTGAAGTACTTTAAATGATTAAAGGATAAGAATTCCCCCACAGAAATCAGACCACATCAGCATCTTTATCTTCAAGTAGCTGGTCTTTTATTTTCTGAACAGGTAATACAAGGACATGATTTAAAATTCAAATGATAAAAAGGGAATAACATTGAAAAGTCACCTCCCATCTCTATATTCCAACTATGCACTTACCAGAAACTACCACTATTACCAGTGTCTTGTATATAAGAACTGGCATTTTCAGATGAACCACTTGGAATGTAGACTCTCTAGCAATCACTAGAAGAAATGCCAGACCTTACTCAAGCCTGATCACCTATAATTACCCTTCCCGAATTCACCAGTACTTATCCACTAGAGGGTATATCCTCAAACCTAAAACCTTTAAGTATATTTCTAATGTTCCTGCTTTTACCATACACACCCAGTCTGCCATCAAGTCTTAATGACTATTTGTCACGTAACACAAAAGTTATTATTTTATCTTTATTTGAACCCACATCTGTGGCTTCCAGCCAAACAAAAGACAGGCATAAGAGTTGAATATGTACCTGAAGTAAATGTCCTTGGAGAGAACAATCATGGGAGAAAGAAGGTCTGCTTATGCACAGGGAGACAGCTCAGGGGGCAGGAGTGAACAGAGGGATGGACACAGGGAAGAAGTAACTATCGGGAGGAAGTGGGAGGGGAGCTGTTGCATTGTGGTAAATTGTGGTCAATGTCATGAGACAAAGTGTATGTGAGCTGCTGTATGGAAAGTGAATTTGCTCTGTAAATTTTCACCCAAATCACAAAAAAAAAGTTTTTATTTTACCTTTATTCTTACAAGCATCACCCTAATCCATATATCTTCATCACCATCAACTTATCACAGTAGTCTCCTACCTAGCTTTTCAGTCTCTCATCTCTTCTCACTGAAATGCATCATGCCAGCTTCATTTTCTTAAAAAGTTTTCAGCACTATAGTCCTATTTTAAACAAATGTCAAAGACTCTACTAACAGATCATGTTAAATCATCTCAGAACAATAATAAAATCCTCAGTCAACAAGTCTTAACTAATCTTTAAGACATCAACTCATCATTCCCTAATACAGTTGCCTCAGCTCTAATCAATTTCTTTCAGTACTTTATCTTTTTAGACTTTCATTGTTAAGCATAATTCAAACACAGAAAACCACATACAAACATATGCAGTTAAATGTACTATAAGGTGAACACTCTTGGCATCACCACCCAGATCAGGAGACAGAACTGTGTCAGCTCCCACAGAGGCCCGCTGAGTACTGATTCTTAATCACAACATACTCTATGCCCCTCTAGCCTTACTACCAACCCTAACCAAGAGAAACAACTATCCTGAATTTTATGGTAATCACTTCCTTTTACCTATGGTATCACACTCGTGTGCACAGTTAAATGCTACAGTTTAATTTTTCCCATTTTAAATTTATACATTAAATCCACCATTTTTCCCCATTGTAATTTGTTAACTACAGTGGACTATTTGTCCTGTAGTTTCCCATAGACTGACTTTTGCTGACTGCATTCACAGACTATAGTTTAACATGTTTCTCTATCCTCTGTATTTCTTATACATTCATAATTAGATGCAGACAGCTTCCCCAGACTTAATTTGACATTTTTGGCAAGAATATTCCATAGGTGTATGTACATTCATAACACATGCACGATTTCTCTCTTTTCAGGTTCTGTGTTGCTAGTTGCCATTGAGTCATCTCCAATTCACGGAGACCTTATGTACACTAACAGGAAATGCTGCCTGGTCCTGTGTCATCTTCATGATCATTAGTACGTCTCAGCCACCGCTCCGCTTGCGTCGATCCATCTCACTGGGGGTTCCTCCCATTTTGCTGACTCTCTGTTTTACCATGATGTCCTGTTGTAGGGATAGGTCTTTCCTGATGACATGTTTTCTGTTATTAGCAACTACTTACATTTAAGGTTAAAGTCCATTAAAACATAAATGATTACAAACTGGTGATATTACAATTCTATCATCTCATTCTCATTTATTTGCTAGCATATAAAATTTTCTGTAAAAAGAAACTTTACCACACCTCTTATTTGTTTACACAGTGGTACAGTTCTTACGGGAAAATAAGAATAAACAGATTATTTCCCTTGGTTTATCAGTTTTCAAAATGAAGGTCTGGCTTCCTAATAACCAGCAGAGATGACCAGTTAGTGTTTTTCTTTTCTGTGGGTTTTATGGTATTATTTTGAACTCATACATCTAAATATATTAACGTATGTCAATCCATTGTACCTCAGACTTTCTCATTTTTAGCCACTGGGAACCTCTGAGGGTGATCAACTGTACCTCAGATGTGGTGGGTTTTGTTCCAGACCATTGCAATAAAGCAAATACCAAAATAAAGGAAGTCACATGAATTTTTTGGTTTCCTGGTGCATATAAAAACAACATTTACACCAATTTATTAAGTGTGCAATAGCATTCTGCAAAAATTGAAATATTGTTTCAGTTGCCAAAATGTGGCACAGAGATACGAAGTGAGCACATGCTGTAGGAAAAATGGCACTGACAGATTAGCTCGACACAGGGTTGCCACAAACCTTCAATTTGTAAAGAGTGCAATATCTGCTAAACACCATAAAGCAAAGTACCATAAATGAGGTATTCCCATACTGGTTTGCTGTGGACTGAAGGGTTTCCCAGGACACAGGACTTTCAGGGCTAAAACTGGGATGGCTGATCACACCTATTCAAATCATATCCTGAGCCCTTTGTCATGATCCTAGTAATCAATGATAGATTCCTTGGTATCAGGTATAAAAATGTTTCAGGATCATTTTATACACTTATGCCTCAGATCGGAATCAAAGCCTTATCAAGGAAGCCCTGGGTTCTTATAGTTGAAAACAGCATTTAAAGACCACATTCCAAGGCCAGCAAGATGGTGCCATCTGTGCTGCTGTGTCCTTCTCCCGGCTGCAGGCCCAGGCCCTGATCCCAAGCAGCCTTTCAGTAAAGTCAAAGTTCTATGTTTGGGAATCACTGAATAGCAAACCTGATTGACTGAAAATTGGACTGACTTTGGGCACCACAGTCATTCTGTGAGTTTATCTCATCAGACAACATAATGAAGATGTTTTAGAATACGAAAGAAGAAATCTGTTGGAATAAACTACTGAAAACTAACATCGTATACACCATATAGTGATTACAGCAATTCCTCTGGATTCACCAATCTTTTGATTGTAAATGAGAGGAAATGTTTTATATGAATATATATTGCCAGCATTTGTGTTTTACATCATTATGTGAAAAAATAAAAATAGTTCTGTATTCTTCAGGTAATGGATTCAGTACAGAAGATAAGTTACATTAAATGTGCAAGTTGAAAAAGTTGATCAACAAACAGAAAATTCAATGTTAAAATAAAAAAAAAGACCACATTCTAGCAAATAGGTTTGCTCATTTTTAGGACTTTTTAGTATACATAGCTATGAAATGCTAAAAGTAAGCTATCACAGCATTGTGAATAATGCAAATAAGTTGCTTAGAATGCCTGCAGGGGTTGTTGTTGTTGTTGTTAAGTGCCGTCGAGTCGTTTCCAACTCATAGCGACCCCATGCACAGCAGAACGAAACACTGCCCGATCCCGCGCCAGCCCCACAATCCCTGCTATACTTGAGCCCATCATCGCAGCCACCGTATCAATTCATCTCGTTGAAGGCCTCCCCCTCTTTCATCGACCCTCCACCCTACCAAGCATGACATCCTTCTCCAGGGAATAGTCCCTTCTTACAACATGACCAAAATAGGTGAGACGAAGTCTGGCCATTCTTGCTTCCAAGGAGCATTCTGGCTGCACTTCCTCCAGGACAGATCTGTTAGTTCTCTTAGCAGTCCATGGTACTTTCAGTATTCTTCGCCAGCACCACAACTCAAAAGCATCAACTCTTCTTCGGTCTTCCTTATTCATTGTCCAAGCTCTCACATGCATACCAGGCGATTGGAAATATCATGGCTTGTGTCAGGCTCACCTTAGTCCTCAAGGAGATATCCTTGCTCCTCAGCACTTGAAACAGTTCCTTTGCAGTTGACTTTCCCAATGCTACACGTCATCTAATGTCCTGATTGCTGCTTCCATTGGCATCGATTGTAGAACCAAGCAATGTGAATTCCTTGACAACCTCAATCTTCTCTCCATTTATTGTGATGCTGCTCATTGGTCCACTTGTGAGGATTTTTGTTTTCTTTATATTGAGATGTAATCCATCCTGCAGACTGTATTCTTCAACCTTCATCAGTAGGTGCCTTAAGTCATCCTCACTTTCAGCAAGCAAAGTTGTATCATCTGCATATCTCAGGTTGTTAATGATTCTTCCTCCAATCCTGATACCATGTTTTTCTTCATATAGTCCAGCTTCTCGGATTATTTGCTCAGCATATAGATTGTATAAGTGTGGAGAAAGAATACAACCCTGCAGGGGTGGGACCATGCAAATAAGTTATATAGAAACCTAACAAAAGGATTGGTCTGTTTAACATCCTGATTGGCTTAAAGTGAGCCAATCCCAGAAGCAAGAGAGGGGACCTCACTACTATCAAGAAAGAAAAGCCAGGAGAGAAGCACTTCCTTTGGACTCAAGGCCTCTGCACTGAGAATCTCTTAGACCTAGGAGACAGAGAGCTATAACACCAGAGAAGGCGTGAGCCAACGAGAAGTGGCAACAAATGCAAGAAAGAAACAGCAGCAGCAGAACTAGGAGACTGCTGTGAGACAGTGCAGCTGCTTCTCAGCCCTCAGAGTCAGGTGGCTACAGTGGTGTGCTGACTCAGAGTGAGAGAGCTGAGTGTTTCCAGGCAGGGGGCTTGCTGGGAGAGTGGGGGTGCCTCTGTGCACTTGACAGAACTGGGCTGGCAGACCCACAGAGGACAGAAAGCTGAATACCTTCAGGCAGAGGCTCACTGGTGTAGTAGAATGCCTCTGAGCACTTATTGGTGGAGCTAAAGAACTTTGCAATACTTGCCCAAGCAGGGCAGAGGTTGTACCAAGGGGCCAGGAGAGAGGCCTGACTGCCGGCATGGCCAAGAAGCTGTCCTAACTGAAGGACCGTATCCTGAGTAGTTTCTGATCCTGAATTGTAACTTGTTACTTCCCTAATAAACCCCATAACTTGGAATATAGTCTCTTAATGCTGTGTGGCCACTACAATGAATTATCAAACCCAGCAGACATAGAGAAGAGTGCTGTGGGAGGGACACCTGGCATCAGAATTGGTAAAAAGGTTAGAGAGAGAAGGTATCTCCAACCTCCATCTCACAGGCATCAGCATTGGCTTATGGATGGTGATTCTTTTCCCCCCTCATGAAGATGGTTGAGGAAGTCTGATGCCGCCACTGCATCATGATTTTTACAACCATATTCCCTGCATCCCTGCATGCTGATGGTAGTCTCTAAATTGGAAAATCAGTTTGGCTGCTGTACCAATTATCTATCATTACATAACAAACAAGCTCAGAACTTAGTGATATAAAACAACAATGTTTATTTCTCACAGCATTGAATACTGCAGCATTATTCACAGTCATTGAATAACTAAATATATTCCATAGGTAGGGAATTTGGGCCGGGTTTGACTGCTCTGAGGAGCCCTCTTGGCACAGTGGTTAAGTGCTTGGCTACTAACCCAAAGGTCAGTGGTTTGAACACACCAGGCACTCTACAGAATAAAGATGTGGCAGTCTGGTTCTGTTCAAATTTACAGCCTTGGAAACCCTATGGGGAAGTTTGTTTTGTCTTATACAGTTGCTATAAGTTGGAATCAACTTAATAGCAATAAGTTTAGTTTTGGTTTTGAAGCTCCACACAGTATCACCTGGGGCCATCAATCTACTGCATTCAGTTAACGAGGCTGGCCTGGACAGTGTAAGAAAGCTTTGCTTACATGTCTGGTGCTCATAGATTCTCTGTCATCTCCACATGGCTAGTTTGGGTTTCCTCACAGCATTATGGTCTCAAGATAGTTGAACTTTTGACATGGAGACTGGTTTCCAAGAGCAAAACCAAAAACGCCATGCCCCTTAAAGCAAACATTGTCATAAAGTCACTTCCGCAGCCATTGGTTTTTGAATTTGCTATCCTAGTCGCTGTATATGTTTTTATGGTATTTGAGGAGATTCACGTATTACAGTAAAACCTGAGAAAGTTAAAAGCTATGTAAGTGGAAACCTGTCAGTAAAGTAAAACTCAAATATTTTCCACTAAAATGAGTGATAGAGAAGTGGCAAGACTGCACTCTGTCAAAGGCAGAAAACTTGCCTAGAAAAATAAGGCAGGCCCATTGAGTTCCGGCTTTCACAGGTTCCACCGTACGCTGCTAGTGCCACTTTCCTGCTTTCTTCACTTCTGGTATTTCATTCAGTGAAGAATTATGAAGTCACTGAGATAAGTTTGCTTGCTAAACAACAATAAGGATAAAATTACCTTACATCATATCAACTGAAAACTGAAACAGACTGTACAAAATTTTATGACAACATGTAAAACATAAACATATAAATCAAAGAGAAGGTTTAATGAGTGATTTCCTCTTTTTTTACTCCAAAGTTTTCTTAAACATTCTTACTTAATTTAAGAAAATAACTAAAAATCATTTCATTTTTTATACAGCAATATTCATTACAGCATTATTCACAATAGCCAAAAGGTGGAAACAATTCATGTGTTCGTCGGCAGATGAATGGATAAACGAAATGTGCTGTATCCATACAATGGAATATTACTCAGCCAGAGATAAATGAAGCTCTAACACACACTACAACATGAACCATGAAAACATTACCCTGAATTCGACACAAAAGGATAAATACTGCATGATCCCACTTGTATAAAATATCTAACACCTAAAACACCTACAGACCAAAGTTTGTCAGTGGTTACCAGGGGCTGGGGTCGGGGGGAGTATGAAATGGGAATTATACCTGAAAGGATGCTGAGTTTCTACTTGAAGTAATGTAAAGCTTTTGGACCACTACTCATCTGTCAGTTTGTCATATTGTGGTGGCTTACATGTTGCTGTGAGGCTAGAAGCCATTGGTATTTCAAATACAAGCAGAGTTACCCACGATGGACAGATTTTAGCACAGCTTCCAGACTAAGACAAACTAGGATGGACTGGGTCACCCACTCAGAAAAAACTGGCTACTGAAAACCTTAGGAATAGTAGTGAAACACTGTCTGATATATTACTGGAAAACTTCATGAATAGCATTAAAACATTGTCTGATATGGTGCCAAAAGATAACCCCTTCAGGTAGGAAGACACTTAAAATAAGACTGGGGAAGAACTGACTCATCAAAGTAGAGTCAACCTTGATGCTGGTGGAGTAATGTATTCGGGACTTTCATTTCCTGATGTAGCACAATTCAAAATAAGGAAAAAAGCTGTCATCATCCATTAATAATTAGAACATGGAATATACAAAGTATGAATCTAGGAAAATTGGAAATGAATTGGAACACATAAAGATTGATATCCTAGGCATTAAGGAGCTGAAATGGACTGGTACTGGCCACTGAATCAGACAATCACATGGTCTAGTATGTCGGGAATGACAAACTGAAGAAGAATGGCATGGCATTCATCATCAAAAAGAACATTTCAGGATCTATCCTTAAGCACAATGCTGTCAGTGATAGGATAATTTGAATACACCTATAAGGAAGACCCAGCCACTCCTGGGAAGGAATATTGGGCAATCTACTTCCGTAGTGATACCACCTCGGAAACCCAAGGAGGGGTCGCTATGAGTTGGGTCTGACTCGATAGCACATAACAACAACAAAAACCTAAGGAAGACCAGTTAATACCACTCTTATTCAAATTGATGCACCAACCACAAAAGCCAAACACAAGAAATTGACAATTTTTACCAACTTCTGCAGTCTAAAATTGACCAAACATGCAATCCAGATGTATTGATTATTACTGGTGATTAGAATGCAGAAGTTGGAAACAAAGAAAAAGCATCAGAAGTTGAAAATATGGCTTTTGTGACAGAAATAACGCTGGAGATCACATGATAGAATTTTGCCAGACCGATGACTTATTCATTGTAAATACCTTTTTTCAACAACACAAAAGGTGACTATACACTGGACTTTGCCAGATGGAGTACACAGGAATCAGATTGACTACATCTGTGGAAACGGTGATGGTGAAGCTCAATATCATCAGTCAAAACAAGGCCAGGAGCTGACTGTGGAACAGACCATCAGTTGCTCATATGCAAGTTCAAGCTGAAGCTGAAGAAAATTAAAACAAGTCCACGAGAGCCAAAATATGACTATGATTATATCTCACTTGAATTCAGAGATCACTTCAAGAACAGATTTGAGGCACTGGGCATGCCATTAAGAATATCATACATGAAGAAAGCAAAAGATCATTAAAAAAAGAGAAAAGGAGAAAAAGGCTAAAATGGATGTCAAAAGAGACTCTGAAACTTGCTTTTGAACATAGAATAGCTAAAGCAAAAGGAAGAAATGATGAAATAAAAGAACTGAACAGAAGATTTCAGAGGGCAGCTCTAGAGGACAAGGTAAATTATTATAATGAAATGTAGAAAGGAAAACCAAAAAGGAAAAACATGCTCAGCACTTTTCCAGCTGAAATAACTGAAGAAAAAACTCAACCCTCAAGTTGCAATATTGGATTCCATGGGCAAAATATTGAATGATGCAGGAAGCATCAAAAGACGTAAAGAATACACAGTCACTGTACCAAAAAGAAAAAAAAAGTTGACATTCAACCATTTTAGGAGGTAGCATAAGACCAATGGTACTGAAGGAAGAAGTCTAAGCTGCACTGAAGGAATTAGCAAAAAATAAGGCTCCAGGAATTCACAGAATAGCCACTGAGATGTTTCAACAAATGGATGCAGTGCTAGAGGGGCTCACTTGCTTACATCAAGAAATTTGGAAGACAACTACCTGGCCAATAGACTGGAAGAGAGATCTACATTTGTGACCATTCCAAAGAAATGTGATTCAACAGAATGCAGAAATTATTAAACAATATCATTAACATCACACACAAGTAAAATTTTGCTGAAGATAACTCAAAAACAGTTGTAGCAGTACATCAATAGGGACTATGGCCTGAAATTCAAGTCAGACTCAGAAAAGGACATGGAACAAAGGATATCATTGCTGATGTAAGAGAGATCTTGGCTGAAAGGCAAGAATACCAGAAAGATGTTTACCTGTGTTTTATTGAGGATGCAAAGGCATTCAGCTGTGTGGATCATAACAAATAATGGATAACACGGTGAAGAATGGGAATTCCAGAACACTTAATTATGCTCATGAGGATCCTGTACATAGACCAAGAGGCAATCATTAGAACAGAACAAGGAGGCACTGCATGGTTTAAAATCAGGAAAGGTGTGCATCAGGGTTGTATGGTTTCACCACACTTAGTCAATTTGTATGCTGAGCAAATAATCTGAAGAGCTAGACTATATGAAGCATAACGCAGCACCAGGATTGAAGGAAGACTCATTAACAACCTACAATATGCAGACGATATAAACTTTCTTGCTGAAAGTGAAGATGACTTGAAGCACTTACTGATGAAGATCAAAGACTATAGCCTTCAATATGGATTACACCTTAACATAAAGAAAACAAAAATCCTCACAACTGCACAAATAAGCAACATGATGATAAATGGAAAAAAGATTGAATTTGTCAAGGATTTCATTTTACGTGGATCCACAATCAATGCCCATGGAAGGAGCAGTCAAGAAATCACATGACATGCCGGTGGGACTTTATAATAGTGCAATCACTGTGGAAAACACTGTGGGCTTTCATAAAAAGTTGGAAATAGAAATATTATTTGATCCAGCAATCCCACTATTAGGTATCTATCATAAAGTAGTGAGAGCTGGGGCACAAATAGACACCCATGTTCACTGCAGCACTACTCACAACAGCAAAGAAATGGAAACAACCAAAGCACCCATCAACGGATGAACAGATAACCAAATTATGGTACATACACACAATGGAATACCAGGCAGAACCCACAAAATACCTTATAACGTGGATGAACCTGAAGGGCACTATGCTGAGTGAATCAATCACAGAAGGGCAAATAGTGTATGTGTTCACTATCGTAAAAGTCAAGAAAACGTTTACACATAGAAGGAAACTTTCTCTTTGGTTACCAGGAATGGGAGGGAAGGAGAGGGAAAATTGCTAGGTAGGTAAGAGATAAGTACTGATTTGGGTGAAGGGAAAGACAATATACCAAAAGTGAGTAACCAGCACAATAACACTATGGAAAAGTAAGACACAGAGAGACACACAACAAGTATAGACAACAAAGGCAAATACTTTCACATGTGTAATACTGCATTATCACTAATAATAAATAACAGTCTATGGGTGGATGAATAGCTGACGGACAAAATGATCACGTATGGAGAGGCAAAAGGAAATATATCCAGGACCAAATATAACTTTGGGGAAAAAAAATCAGATGACATATTGCACTGGGCAAATCCACTGAAAAAGACCCCTTTAAAGTGTTAAAAGAGCAAAGAGGTCACTTTCAAGAATAAGATCCATCTAACCCAAGCCAAGATACTTTTAATTGCCTCATATGTATATAAAAGCTGGACAATTAATAAGACTGAAGAACTGATGCATTTGAATTGTGGTATCCAGGAAGTACACTGAAAATATCATGGACTGCCAGAAGAACCAACAAATCGGTCTTGGAAGAGGTGCAACCCTAACACTACTTTGAAGTGACAATGACCAGACTTCATACAGGTACTTTGGTTATGTTGTGAGAGGGACTTGTACCTGAGGAAGGATATGCATGGCAAAATAGAAGGTGAGGGAAGACATTCAACAAGATGGATTAACATAGTGGCTATAACAAAGGGCTCAGGCTATAACAAACGGCACAGGACCGGGCAGTGTTTTGTGTTACTGTACAGAGGGTCACTATGCGTTAGAGCTGACTTGACGATACCTAACAAAACTTTTAGAAATGGATATTGGTGCTGGTAACACAACATGGTAAATGCAATTAATGTCTCTGAACTGTACCCTTAAAAATGGTTAAAAGAGCAAACTTTCTGCTATATTTTATCACTATAATTTTTTTTCAACTGATTTTAAAACTTTAAAGTTATTTATAAAGTTAAAAACTAAAACAATTTTAAAAATTAAAAAAAATAGCTGAAAATATAAAAACCAAACTCACTGCTGTGGAGTCGCATCCGACTCATAGCAAGCCCCCCTTGGGTTTCCGAGGTGGTATCACTATGGGAGCTCTGGTAGCATAGTGGCTAAGACACTTGCCTGCTAACTAGATGGCTGGCGGTTCAAACCCACCAGCCACTCCTCGGAAGGAAGGTTGGGCAATCCTACTTCCTCAGTGATACTGCCTTGGAAACCCAAGGAGGGGTCGCTATGAGTCGGGTTTGACTCGACGGCACATAACAAAAACAACATCACTACGGAAGTAGATTGCTTAACCTTCCTTCTGGGGAGTGGCTAGTGGATTTGAACCGCCAGCCTTCTGGTTAGCAGTCAAATGCTTTAGGCACTATGCCATCACAGCTCTTAAAAACTTTGTTAAGTATATGAATTATATCCCAATAATACTGCTATATTTTTTTAAATGTATATAATTGAAAGTTTTTAAAATTTAAATGTTCTACACAAAGGATAATGAGCTATCCAAAATTTCTTCTGAAAAACTGAGGCACTTCATAAGCTAACAATATGATGAAAATGAGTTAAGATGGAGATGATTCCTGGGGTGATAATTAAATTTAACTCATTTATTCATGTATATAGATGAAGCCAGAAGAGAGTGAATTGGGGAAAAAAGTAAAAAGATTCAAGTATAAGAGTACTTTCTTCTAAATGAGGGTACAATCATAGGGATTTTATGTTCAAGGAATAAACGTCTTTCATCACTGTTTCTTGCTTTCTGATTCCACATGCATTTAAATGAATTTGGAGCTCAAAGAATAGAAATATCAAACAAAAACACTAAGACTTCCCCAAAGTTTAAAATGGAAATGGCTAGACAAATGGAACAGAATAACAATGGTTAAAACATAAATAAGCTTCCAAAGAACCTTTAGACTTCCAAACAGTTTGAAGGGTTAACCATTTTCTAAGATGAACTTCCTTCCTAAATTTGACTGAGAATGAGTGGGTAAAGAAAAAATGAAACTCTGGAAATAAAGATACCACAGTATACCTCAGCTCATTACTTCGATCTTTTATTTCCCATCTCTCCTTTCTTTCTTTTTAATAATCTAGCCAAAGGTATTCAACTCATTCCCACAGTGTAATATTTTTTCCAACCAAACAATATAGAAAATGTGTTCTAATATTTAATAACATAATAAAAATAAAAACAATGTGTATCTTAAAATATGAAGAATTCTGTTTTTTCATGCTCGTATAACCACAAAAAATGGTTTTTTATACAGAAACTATCATAGCTTCATAGAATCACAGCATTTCAAGGATAGAAAAGACTTTTGCAGATCTCTTCCAAACTCTTATTTTAAAAGAAGGAAATTAAAGTTTGTTCACTGTCATGTAGCTAAAATGATAAAAGAACAGCAGCCTTGCCTAACTCCTAGTCACTGCTCCTTAGATTATATAATGCTTCATGAGACTTTATAAATCTGATATTTATTTTTGTTAGTTTTACCACCAACAAACTTCTGAAAAACAAGAACTACATATTCTATTTTTCACATATTCCATAGGATCAAAAGTAATGAGTCGTACATTTAGAAAAAGAAATGCTGCTTTGCCATCTTACTTCTACTGTATATTGCCTATATGAACTTCAACAAGTAATTTTCAGAACCTCAGTTTTTCCATACATAAAATGAAGATGTTGTTGCTGTTAGGTGCTCTCAAGTCAGCTCCGGCTCATAGTGACACTATGTAAAACAGAGCAAAACACTGACCAGTCCTGTGACAGCCTCATAATCCCTGATAGATCTGAGCCCATTGTTATAGCCACTATGTCAAACCATTTCATTGAAGACCTTCCCCTTTTTCAATGAAGCTCCACTTTACCAAGCATGATATCCTTCTCCAAGGAATGGTCCCTTCTGCCAACATGACACACTAAGTGAAACAATCTAGCCATTCTCATTTCTAAGGAGCATTCTGACTACACTTCTTCCAGGACAGATTTATTAGTTCTTTTGGCAGTCCATGGTACTTTCAGCATTCTTTGCCAACACCACAACTCAAAAGCAGCAACTTTTCTTTGGTCTTCCTTATTCATTGTCCAGCTTTCACATCCATATGAGGCAACTGAAAATACCATGGCTTTGGTTAGGCACACCTTACTCTTCAAAGAGACATCTTTGCTCTCCAGCACCTAAAAAAGGTCTTTTGCAGCAGATTTGCCAAGTGCAATATGTCATCTGATTTCTTGACTGCTGCTTCCACTGGTGTTGATTATGTTGTTGTTGTTGTTGTTGTTGTTAAGTGCCGTAAAGTCGTTTCCGACTCATAGCGACCCCATGCACAGCAGAACGAAACACTGCCC
>NW_006921594.1:12286233-12293653 GCF_000298275.1 Orycteropus afer afer | reverse complement strand
GCGCGGTAATGTACCAAACAGTGTTTCTTTGCTATTCATAAGGTTTTCCCTGGCCAATTCTGTGAGAAGTGGACAGCCCCTTCCTTCTCCTAGTCTGTCTCAGTCTACAACCTGGGCTGTTACCTGTGCACCAGGTGCATCTCGCTGGGTTTTAAACACCAGAGGCTCAGCTTCAAAACTCACGTCTACATGTCATCACAGTAGGACAAACCGACAGACAGGTGCTGATTATGGAACCAAGTAATAATATGAAATTTGACAACTTCAATCTTTTCTCCATTTATCATGATGCTGCTTATTGGTCCAGTTGTGAGGATTTTAATTTTCTTTATGTTCAGGTGTAATCCATACAGCAGACTATAGTCAGTAATCTTCATCAGTAAGTGCTTCAAGTCATCCTCACTTTTAGCAAGCAAAATTGTGTAGTCTGCATATCACACGTTGTTAATGAGTCTTCCTCCATTTCACGCTCTTCTTCATATAGTCCAGCTTCTTGGTATTTGCTCAGCACACAGATTGAATAAGTATGGTGAAAGGATACAACCCTGACATACTCCATTCCTGATTTTAAACCATGCAATATCCCCTTGTTCTTTCTGAAAGACAACCACATGGTCTGTGTACAGATTCTTTCTAAGTGCTGTGGAATTTCCATTCTTCTCAAATGTTACCCATAATTTGTTAACATCCACACAAACGAATGCAGTCAATAAAACACATGCAAACATCTTTCTGGAATACTTTGCTTTCAGCCAAGATCCATCTGACATCAGCAATGATAACCCTCGTTTCACATCCTCTTCTGAATCTAGGCTGGATTTCTGGAAGTTCCCTGTCAATATACTGCTTCAACCATTTTTGAATTATCCTCAGGAAGATTTTACTTATGTGAGATATCAATGATATTGTTTGAAAATTTCTAATTCTGTTGGATCACCTTTCTTTGGAATGGGTAGAAATACGAATCTCTTTCAGTCAGTTGTCTAAGCAGCTGTCTTCCAAATTTCTTGGCACTGACGAGTAAGTTCCTTCAGTGTGGCATCAAAGGTGTTTCAAATGCCAGCAGGGTTGTCCATGGTGGATGGATTTCAGCAGAACTTCCAGACTGAGACAGACTCAGAAGAAGGAAGAGGCCATTCACTTCTCAAAGAACTAGCTAGGTAAGATCTTATGAATAGCAGTGAAACAATGTCTGATGTATTACTGGACAACTTTAGAACATCCCTGAAATATTACCTGATACAATGCCAGAAGATGAGCCCCTCAGGTCAGAAGGCACTCAAAATACCACTGGGAAAGAGCTGCCTCATCAGAGTAAAACCTACTTTAATAAAATGGATAAAGTAGTACTTACAGGACCTCTATCTACTGATGTGCCACAACTGAAAATGAGAACAAACATCCTCAAACATCCATTAATAATAGGAACATGGAATGTGCAAAGTATGAATCTAGGAAAACTGGAAGTTGTCAAAAATGAAATGGAACACATAGAGATTGATATCCTAGGCATTAGTGAGCTGCAATTGACCATTTTTGGACATTTTTAATCAGACAACCATATAATCTACTATGCTGGGAATGACAAGTTGAAGAGGAATAGCGTGGCATTCACCATCACAAAAAATGTTTCAAGAGGTATCCTGAGGGACAATGCTGTCAGTGACAGGATAATATCCATATGCCTACAAGGAAGCCTGTTAATATTACTATCATTCAAATCTACGCACTAATAACCAAAGCCAAAGATAAGAAAATTGAAGATTTTTACCAACTTCTGCAGTCGGAAGTTGACCAAACATGCAATCAAGATGTGCTGATTATCACTGGTGACTGGAATGCAAAAGTTGGAAACAAAGAAGAATTACCTGTAGTTGGCAAATTTGGCCTTGGTGATAGAAATGACACTGGAGATCGCATGACAGAATTTTGCAAGACCAATGACTTATTCATTGCAAATATCTTTTTTCAACAACACAAACAATGGTTATACATGAGGACTTCTCCAGATGGAGTACACAGGAATCAGATTGACTACATCTGTGGCAAAAGGCATGGAAAAGCTCAACAAAAGAAGGCCAGGAGCTGATTGTGAAACAGACCATCAACTGTTTGTATCCACGCTGAAGTTGAAGACAATTAAAACAAGTCCACAAGAGCCAAAATATGATCTTGGACATATCCCTCCCGAATTTAGAGACCATCTGAAGAATAGATTTGATGCATTGAACACCAATGACCAAAAACCAGATGAATTGGGGGATGACATCAAGAACATCATCTATGAGGAAAGCAAAAGGTCATTAAAAAGACAGGGAAGGAAGAAAAAAACAAAATGGACTTCAGAAGAAACTCTGAAACTTGCTCTTGAACATAGAATAGCTAAAGCAAATGAAGAAATACCAAGACAAAGGAGTTTAACAGAAGATTTCAAAGAGCAGCTCAAGAAGACAAAGGCAGTTATTATAATGAAATATGCAAAAGACTTGGAGTTATAAAACCAAACAGGAAGAATATACTCAGCATTTCTCAAGCTGAAAGAACTAAAGAAAAAATTTAAGCCTCAAGTTGCAATGCTGAAAGATTTTATGGGTAAAATATTGAATGATGCAGGAAACATCCAAAGAAGATGGAAGGAATACACGGAATCACTACAGCAAAAAGAATTGGTTGATATTCATCTATTTCAGCAGGTGGCATATGATCAAGAACTAATGGTGTTGAAGGAGGAAGTCAAAGCTGCACTGAAGGAATTGGCAAAAACAAAGCTCCAGGAATTGATGGAATACCTACTGAGATGTTTCAACAAATGGATGCCATGCTTGTTGTTGTTGTTAGGTGCCGTCAAGTCATCTCCGACTCATAGTGAACCTATATACAGCTGAATGAAACACTGCCAGATGCTGTGCCAGCTCCACGATCCCTGTCATACCTGAGCCTTTCGTTGCAGCCACTGTGTCAATCCATCTTGTTGAGGGCTTTCCCCTTTTTCGTTGACCCTCCACTTTACCAAGCACGATATCCTTCTCCAGGGACTGGTCCCTTTTTACAACATGACCAAAGTAGGTGAGACGAAGTCTTGCCATTCTCATTTCCAAGGAGCATTCTGGATGCACTTCTTCCAGGACAGATTTGTTAGTTATTTCAGCAGTCTATGGTACTTTTAGCATTCTTCACCAACCCCACAACCACAACTCAAAAGCATCGACTCTTCTTCAGTCTTCCTTATTCATTGTCCAGCTCTCACATCCATATGAGGCGGTTGAATATACCATGGCTTGTGTCAAGTGCACCTTAGACTTCAAGGAGATATCTTTGCACTTCAGCACTTGAAAGAGGTCCTTTGCAGCCGATTTGCCCAGTGCTATGCATCATCTGATATCTTGACTGCTGCTTCCATTGGTGTTGATTGTAGACTCAAGTAATATGAAGTCTTTGACAACTTCAATCTTTTCTCCATTTATCGTGATGCTGCTTATTGGTCCATTTGTGAGGATTTTTGTTTTCTTTATATTGAGACGTAATCCATACTGCAGACTGTAATCTTTAATCTTCATCACTAAGTGCTTCAAGTCATCCTCACTTTCAGCAAGCAGAGTTGTGTCAAACAACAGCCTCCTGGTCTATGTAAAGGTTCCTCATGAGTACAATTAAGTGTTCTGGAATTCCTGTACTTCTCAATGATATCCCTAATTTGTTATGATCCATACAATCCAATGCTTTTGCATAGTCAATAAAACACAAGTAAACATCTTTCTGGTATTCTTTGCTTTCAGCCAAGCTCCATCTGACATTAGCAATGATATCCCTCATTCCATGTCCTCTTCTGAATCCAGCTTGCATTTCTGGAAGTTCTCTGTCAATATACTGCTGCAACTGTTTTTGAATTATCTTCAGTAAGATACTTGCATGTGATATTAATGATATTGTTCGATAATTTCCACATTCTGTGGGCTCTCCTTTCTTTGGAATGGGTACAAATATGGATCTCTTCCAGTCAGTCGGCTAGGCAGCTGTCTTCCACATTTCTTGGCATAGCCAAGTAAGTGCCTGCAGCATGGCATCCATTGGTTGAAACATCTCAATGGATATTCCATCAATTCCCAGTGCCCTATTTTTCACCACTTCCCACAGTGCAGCTTCGATAGCTTCCTTCAATGTCTTCTTGATCTTATGCCACCTCCTGAAATGGATGAACGTTGACCAGTTCTTTTTGGTACAGTGATTCTGTGTATTCCTTCCATCCTTTTATGATGTTTCCTGCATCATTCAATATTTTGCCCATAAAATCTTTCAGCATTGCAACTTGAGGCTTAAATTTTTTCTTCAGTTCTTTCACCTTGAGAAATGCCAAGTATATTCTTCCCATTTGGTTTTCTAACTCCAAGTCTTTTGCACATTTCATTATAATAACTGCCTTTGTCTTCTTGAGCTGCTCTTTGAAATCTTCTGTTAAGCTCCTTTTTCTTCATTTACTTTAGCTATTCTATGTTTAAGAGCAAGTTTCAAAGTCTCTTCTGAAATCCATTTTGTTTTTTTCTTCCTTTCCTGTCTTTTTAATGATCTTTTGCTTTTCTCATAGATGATGTTCTTGATGTCATCCCCCAATTCCTCTGGTTTTGGATCACTGGTGTTCAATGCATCAAATCTATTCTTCAGATGGTCTCTAAATTCAGGTGGGATATAATCATGGTCATATTTTGGCACCTGTAGACTTCTTTCAATTGTCTTCATCTTCAACTTGAACTTAACCAGTTTCAGCTCCTTTCCTTGTTTTGGCTGAAGATACTGAGCTTCTCCATCTCCTCTTTCCACAGGTGTAGTCAATTTGATTCCTGTGTATTCCATCTGCCAAGGTACACATGTATAGATGCTATTTATGTTGCTGAAAAAAGTATTTGCAATGAATAAGTCATTAGTCTTGCAAAATTCTATCATATGGTCTCAGGCGTCATTTCTATCACCAAGGCCATATTTTCCAATCACCAGTGACTCTTCTTTGTTTCCAACTTTTGCATTCCAATCACCAGTAATAATCAATACATCTTGATTATATGTTTGGTCAATTTCAGGCTGCAGAAGTTTATAAAAATCTTCAATTTCTTCATCTTTGGTTTTATGACTGGTGCATAAATTTGAATAATAGTCATATTAACTGGTCTTCCTTGTAGGCATATGAAAATTATCCTATCACTGACAGCACTGTACTTCAGGATACATCTTGAAATATTCTTTGTGACAATGAATGACACATCATTGCTCCTCAATTTGTCATTCCCAGCATAGAAAATCATACAGTCGTCTGATTCAAAAAGGCCAAAATCAATCCATTTCAGCTCACTAATGCCTAGGATATCGATCTTTTTGTGTTCCATTTCATTTTTGACAACTTCCAATTTTCCTAGATTCAAATTTCATACATTCTATGTTCCAATTATTAATGGATGTTTGCAGTTGTTTCTTCTCCTTTTGAGTCACGCCACATCAGCAAATGGAGGTCCCCAAAACTTTACTCAATCCACATCATTAAGGTTGACTCTACTTTCAGGAGGCAGCTCTTCCCCAGTCATATCTTGAGTGCCTTCCGACCAGAGGGGCTCATCTTCTGGCACTATATCGGATAATGTTTCAGGGCTAGCCATAAAGTTTTCCAGTAATATATGAGACAGTGTTTCACTGCTATTCATAGGTTTTCACTGATCAATTCTTTGAGAAGTGGATGGCTCCTTGTTTCTTCCGAGTCTGCCTTAGTCTAGAAGCTCCACTGAAACCTTCCCACCATGGGTGACCCTGCAGGTATATGAAATACCAGTGGCATAGCCTCCAGCCTTACAGTAACATGCTAGCAACCACAGTATGAGAAACTGACAGATGGGTAGTGGAAAATGAAGACACAAACGTAATTTTTACAAAACTCAGGTTATTTTAAAATACTTGAAAATGTTTCCTGATTTTTGCATAAACATCAAATCTTTTTATAATTACTACCTACCGAGGTGGCTAAAAAAGGAGCTGTGGTAGCACTGTGTTCAGGGCACTGGGTGGCTCACCAAAAGGTTGGAAGCTGAAACCAAGAACCACACCATGGGAGAAAGATGAGGCAGTCTGCTTCCATAAAGATTTACAGTCTTGGGAACCCTATGAGGGTCACTATGAATAGAGATCAACTCCATGGCAGTGGTTTGGTTTAGGTGGCTAAAATAAATAAGGTTCTAAAAATTGACTGTCAAGAGGTGGTACTGAACAAAGAGGAAAAAAAGATGTTTCTATCTTGCTTAAGATATGGAGTTGAAAGCAAAGAAGTAAACTGAAAGTAACTTTTTAATTGGTTACCTAAAATTAAACAATAAGCTCTAATCAAAACAACAATTTGTAATGCTCTACAAAATCAATGAAAATACACACAAAGACTAATAGTGCTGGTTAGTTCTGCTAATAAAAACACTCTTGTGTCTTCAAATATAAAAACATTTTAAAGTTGACTTCACCCAAGTTAACTTTCAATCTTCAACTAAATGTCAGGTTATTTCATAATATTTGCTTTTATTCAGTACAAGTTTGTAAATATGTAAGCATAATCATTTTTTATTATTTAATAAAACCATCTTTACATGTCGATGCTTTCAACAAGGTAAAGAATTCTACTGAAAGTTAATATCATATTAAACAGAACCAAACAAGAAGTAATTAAAAAAATGAATCCGAAATTGCAGCATTTACATCATAATTTAACCATGCAGAGTAAATTCATTTACTGTATATTTTAACATAAGCATTTTTTTTTGTTTTTGTTTTTGTTTTTTTAGTCAAGAAACTATAGGGAACTCGTACTATGTTCTGAGCACTTCCAGTGCCTACAGTTGCCTGCTCAGGTCAGTAGCATGGATGTTCTCTACGTATAGTTCACCATATTTCAGTTCACGTGAGCTTGAAATCTCAGCCACAACCAATTAGATCAAGGAAATACTGCCTACTTAAAGGAAGCCATCCAAAGACTGTGACCAGTGGCCATGAGACAGCCTTGCAAAAAGAATGTCCAAAACTGGTACTGACAACTGAATAGCCACTATTCTCTTTAGGAACATAATAATCAAGTAAGAAGAACAGAGGGCCAGTCCACAGTAACAGTAAAAAGAAGTAGCCCTTAGAGGGAAACACAAAAATGCTAGGACTGAGTTACAGGTAAGAATAATTGTTAGGTGGTTGTTATAGGTTGAACAATGTTCTGTTCCATGATATCTGCTTGATTTTTAGGACAGGTGCCTATGCATCCTTACTGCCCCATGTACTTACTGTCTCTCTCAGAAATAACCTGAAAGTAAAGTATCTCTTCTCTACCACTGAAAAAGACCAAGACATCTAAACTCTCCCCACATGCTATATTTCTCAAAATATTATAACATATATATATATATATATA
>NW_006921594.1:12280481-12286048 GCF_000298275.1 Orycteropus afer afer | reverse complement strand
ATACACATAGAAAAACATATTTTAATGACATGTATATTTTATTCAGTCATATATGCTACATGTTTAGAAAAAAGTTACAACTCTGTCACAGACCAAGGAACAAGTAATTTTATTTATTTATTAAATATTTTCTAAGTGGCTGATACATTAATACTCTGCTAAGGCTGGAGATTCAAACATTAACAGTCAGTCTTAGTCTTATAGAATATGACAAGGGAAAAGCTACACAGAAAATGCCATAATGGAAGTTGTTGGGTTTCTTAAATTACACAGAAAAGAAATTTGATTCATATTTAAGAATACAATAACTGTTAGGTTCTTTCTTGTTCTCTATTACAAGGAATAATTTTGAATACTATAAAAATTATAAAAGTATAAATGATTTTACAATATAATAAGTGAAACAAATTCACTTGGACAGTAGTTTAGATTTACACTTTTTTAACGGAATGTCTTATTTTAAGGCTTTTTAGAATTTGTTCTTTTCTTTCATATTTCATTTCCATTCTTATTTCTTCAGAATTCAGACTCTTGAAATTTGCCCACTTACCACAAAATGAATAACAAAGTACAAAGAAATTAAAGTGAGAAACTACCTGAAGTCTTGCTAGTTGTGCAGTACGAGCTACTATTTTGTTATACGGCTCCACAATTTTGGCTTTCATTCTAAAAGAGAAAAACGGTGGTAAGAATAAAATCAATTTCAAAGCATCCATGGGTAAAAGTCTTTCCATCCCATTGATTTACAAAGTGAACAGGAGTACCTATCAACAGCTCCCTGTAAGGCCCCAATTCTTGTCTGCATCATTTGAAGAACACCTAAGAAAACATAACAGGTTATATTAGCTTTACAAATTGACAAGGACTCAAATCAAGAAAATTAAATCAAAAGAAAATTATATAAATTTAACTTTTTCTGCCATCATCCTAATCCAAGCAATCAATCTCAGATCTGCACAATTCAAAAGCATCTATCTAGTCTCCCCTCTAAGCCACAAAAACAAGCCTGAAGGGAATGAGGAGTGACTGATTGGTCAGTGGGCACAGGTTTCCACACGGGTTTGGTGTAATGAAACGTTCTGAAACTAGACAATGGTGATGTTTGCATTACATTGTAAGTGTATTTAATGCCTCTTGAATGTATGCTTTAAAATGGTTTGGTTTTTTTTTAATGTTATGTGTATTTTACAATTTAAAAAGAGAAGTAGCTTGAATCTTTTAAAGTGCAAAATGTATCCTACAATTCCTCTACTTAAAACCTATCCATGGTCTTCACTTCATTCCTATATGAAGTTAAACTCCTTAGTTTGGTCTACAAGGAATGCTGGTGGTACAGTGGTTAAGGCATTTGGCTTCTAACTGAATGTCAGTGGTTTGAACCCACCAGCCACTCCATGCAAGAAAAATGAGGCAGTATGCTTCCGTAAAGATTTACAGCTTTGGAAACCCTATGGGGGTTGCTTTTAGTAAGAATCGACTTGGTGATAGGTTTGGTTTAGTTTGACTTTGGTCTGCAAGGTCCTGTATGATCTGCCTCCCACCTAGCTCTCCACTCCTGTTGTGGTACTTTTTGAGCTTGCTGCCCTCTGCATACTGAATTTTTCAAAGTTCCACTTTCACTCCAAAATCTCTCCTTCCTCAGATGCAGAATCCTGGCAAATGGTGTACTCTCTGCCTGCAATAATCTCTTCAACCCTCACCCCAAGGTACCTATTACATAATCAAACCCATCCAGGTGATCCAACTCATAACTACCCTACAAGACAGGGTAGAACTTCCCCATAGAGTTTCCAAGGCTGTCACCTTTACAGAAACAGATTGCCATGTCTTCCTCTCTGGGAGCAGGTGGTGGGTTTGAACCACCAACCTTTCTATTAGCAGTTGAGTGCTTAAACACTATGCCACCAGGGCTCCTTCCTACTGGATAAATTTCTACTATTCCTTCAAGCCTCAGCTTACATGCTACTTCTTCACAGCAAAAGTTATGAACAGACCCTCCAATTAATTTAGATCCTTCTTTCAGAACCTTCTTTCCTATAGCATACTGTACTTCTACTTCATGGTACTAATTACATTAGGTACATATTTATATGTACATTTGCTTAATATTTTTACTCTCCCACTAGACTATAATTCGAGAAAACCCAAAAACCGAACCGACTGCCATCGAGTCAATTCTGACTCCTGATGACCCCCCGACTGGGTTTCTAAGACGGTAAATCTCTGCAGAAGTAGATTGCCTCATCTTCCTTTTACAGAGGAGCTAGTGGGTTTGAACTGTCAACATTCTGGTTAGCAGTCAAGTATCTTAGGCACCACACTACCAGAACTCCTTTAAATTCAAGGAGGTTAGGGAAAATATTCTCTTCATTCAGAAGTATATGACCACAGAGTAGCTCAGAATTCCTTTCATATGATACCAAAATATTCAAAACCAAACTCACTGCTATTGAGTTGATTCCTACACACAGGAAGCCCCATCAGGTTTCTGAGGCAGTAAATCTTACAGATGTAGATTGCCTTGTCTTCCTTCTGTGGAGTGGCTGGTAGGTCTGAACCACCAACTTTCTGGTTAGCAGTCAAATGCCTTAGGCACTGCACCACCAGAGCTCCTTTTCACATGATAAGCAGTTGATAAATATTTGCTGTAATTAATTAATTATATGCTAGATAAATAATAAACAGGGACTGGAAGCTTATTTTTGCTTTTACTTTGAAAGTGTAGACCATGATGTCGAACTTTTTACAAATTGTAGAAATATTTTCAGGAAGACAGATTTTGAATTTTACTATTTTACATGACTAAAAATATGCTTTCCAATATTATAGATGTAATTATTTTGAGCTCCATTATTTAAAAGTCACTTTCTATATTCAACAGGCAGTTATAGTTTTGAATACGTAAAATTCCAAATAAATTTAAGTATAGGCACACTGTCATAGATGAAGTAATATTAGGCCTATATTAGTGAAAAAAAAAAAAAAAAAAAAAACTCACTGCCTTCAAGTAAATTCTGACTCACAGGGATGCCTACTGGGTTTCCAAGTCTATAAATCTTTATGGAAGCAGATTGCTTCAGCTTTCTTCCCTGGAACAGCTGGTGGGTTTGAACTACCAACCTTTTTATTAGCAGCCAAATGCCTTAACACTATACCACCAGAGTTCCTTATATCAGTAATATATATACTAATTGGGAGTTCTGGTAGCATAGTGTCTAAGGCACTTAACTGCTAACCAGAAGGCTGGTGGTTCAAATCCACCAGCCACTCCTTGGAAGGAAGATGGGCAAATCTACTTCCGTAGTGATACTGCCTAGGAAACCCAAGGAAGGGTCGCTATGAGTCGGGTATGACTTGATGGCACATAACAACAACAACAACATATACTAATTAGTAATATCTGAAGTATTAGGCATTCTAGCAGCATATAAGGTTTTAATATGGCTTAGGCAACAGAATCCTCTCTGGATTCAAGGATTCCTATTTCTCCGTTGCCATTCACCATCCACCTCACAGAACAAAATGCCCTTACTTGTTATTACCAGTTCTTTACATCATATTTTCTCCACAAGCTACCATCAACAGGCTTTCATGCATACTCCACCAAACAGGTCTTATGGAGATCACCAGAAATCTCCAAGTTGTCAAATTTCTTCTCCAGCCTTCTAAGTCATTACATCTTCACTAATTTTACACACATACACACACATATATAGATTTTTATCTCTAAATACACACACACACAACACATACCCCACATGCAAAATTCCTAACTCTCAACTCTCCTGTGACAAATTTAAGATGTCCAAGAAAACTCTTGTGCCAACCTCCCAGCCCCTATCAAAATCATAATTTTCTCCAGTCTAGCCCATGTCAGTTACTCACATCATCACTTATCCAATTTGTCACATCAAATTCATCCTTGGTGATTTTCTTTCCCTCAATCCTTTCATTTGCCATCAATAAATCTCATCAGCTATGCCTTCTTTTTTTAATCACATCCACTTCCCTCTCTTTACAGGCACTAGTATAATCCAAGCCACCATCAACATCAGCTACCTTAATAGTTTCCAAGTGTCATCCCTGCTTCCACTCTTGCTTTTCTACAGCCACCAAAGTCAACTTTTTAGAGCATTAATCTTATCATATAATATCCAGTGCTGATGAACCAATTCCAACTTATAGCTACCCTACAGGACAGAGTAGAACTACTCCTGTAAGGTTTCCAAGGCTATAACTCTTTACAGAAGCAGACTGCCTCATCTTTCTCCATAGAGCGGCTGGTACACTCCACCAGTCAGATCCACTTACTTTTTGGTTAGCAGCTAAATGCTTTAACCACTACATCACCAGAGCTCCTTAGTATTCAGAGATTCTTAATTTTTCTCATGAACATAGTCTGATATCTTTCCCAGATATTCAAATAATAGTCAAACCAGTATTTTGAAAACTAAAAAGTTCCTTAGTATTTTCAGAACACTTAACATATCAGTAAGCTAATATTTTTGAGTGCATTAGAAACTCTGGGGGGACAGACTTCCGGTAAGATGGAGGAATAGGCAGACAAGTGACACAGATCCTCTTCAACAAAGAAAAGAGAAACCAATTGACAGAGATACAGAAGATAATCCTAGAACCCTGAGCTTTGAAAGGAAGTATACAGAAGTGGATTAGACACCAACTAGTGGAAAAACCTGAATGAAAACAGTGAGTACAGAAAGGGTCGGAGCTGCGGACTGTCAGCTCCTCTGATGAGACCAACAGCCTGAATACTTCCAAGTGGTGTTGGGACCTGAAAATTGACCTAAAGATCAGTCCCGGTCACCAAGGGCTGCAGGGACAACTGCTCTGGTGGCCTATATGATTAGGAATGGAAATAGCAAGGAGGGAGACAAACTGAGCTGTGGACTTTCTGCTGTCCGGAGGGCGCAGTCATTTTGATTGTTTATATGTGGTAGCCATTTTGGATATTTAAAGTGACCGAGGGTGCAGCCATTTTGAATGGTTACAAGTGGCGTCCATTCTGGATATTTAAAGTGACCGAGGGCACAGCCATTTTGAATGTTTACAAGCAGTGGCCATTTTGGATTTTAAAGTGACAGCATTCTCATCTGGATTCCAGGGACCTAAGAACAGGCTCTGTTTGCCAGGGGTGGCAAGGACATACAAGAGGTTGACAAAGGAAAGGAGACAGGTGGTGAGTGTATAAATGCTGTCAACTAGTGAACAGAGGAGCAAAGCACAGTACCCTGCCTGGATAGATAACATACAAAGAAAACGAAAATTGAGGGCAAGTCACTCCAACATAAAATCACCAATTAAAAATAAACACAAAAACGTCACAATGCCTTGGAGACAACAGAGCATCACAGTCCACACAAAGAAGCAAGATAAACCAGGAGAAACAAGGGCTAAGGATACAGACCCAAAACACATCGCTGAGGAAGAAGCAGCATTGGAACTCTCCAGTAAGGAATTCAAAAGAATTATCTTTAGGTATCTTAAAGGATTGAGAGACAGAACAAGGAAAACACAGACAAAACCCTAGAAGAATTTTGGAAGAAAAT
>NW_006921594.1:12272801-12278836 GCF_000298275.1 Orycteropus afer afer | reverse complement strand
GGGGATATGGAGAGATTGGGACTCTCATACACTGCCTGTGTGACTGTGAAGTGACACAACCACTGTGGAAAGCAATATGGCAATTCCTTAGAAAGTTGGAATGGGAGATACCATTTGACTCAACAATTCCATTACCAGCTATATATCCTAGAGAGGTGAGAGCCAGGATAGGAACAGATAAATGCACGTTCATGTTCATCACAGCACTATTTACAATAGCAAAAAGATGGAAACAACCCACGTGCCCATCAGTGGAAGAGTGGATGACCAAACTATGGTACATGCACATACTAGAATGCTATGCAGCACTAAAGAATAACATAGAGTCTGCAAAACACTGCATAATATGGATGAACTTGGATGACATTTATTGAGTGAAATAAGTCAATCACAGAAGGACAAATATAGTATTAGTTCATTGTTGTGGAGGGTCAAGGAGAGGTTTATATATGGCAGGAAACTTTCTTTGTTGGTTGCCAGGGGTGGGAGGGGAGGGAAGGGAACACTGCAAAAAAAAAAAAAAAAAATGCATTGAGCCATGTCACTTTAGTTTTGTGTACGTCACTGTACATAAATTATATTTCAATAAAATGCATTTTTAAAAAAAGAAATACTGGGGGAAGCATTAAAGAATATTGCATTATAGAGAAAAATATCCTCTATCCTTGAGAATTTGATCCACACAGGTAAAAATCACTTGGCTTCCTTGTGATGTAGAATGATTAATAACAGTAATTACAAGACAATAATGTAAAATACAATAGTGACTTTTCATGTTTATGAGATGTAGTTTAACTTAATCAAGAGATAATGGAAAATCTATAATAGATTTAACCCAACAAAAATTAAAAGATTCATAAAAACAAAAATCCAATGTACTGTTATTCTACTTTCATTGCAAAGAGTTGCAAAGAATGACTCCAAGAAAGGTAAAAATAAGGAAAGAACTCAAGCCTATTTCCACAGTAGTGCCTGTGGTTGTTTCTCTTATTTTAACACTAATAGAAGCACTAAATAAGTGTTAGGTACTATTCTAAGCATTTTACTAACTTATTTGCACCTCAGAATAATATGATGTTAGTACCTACTAGTATTCTTGTTTTACAGACAGAAAAACTGAGGCACAGAAAGGTTAAGTAACTTGCCCAAAGTCACACAGTTAAGTACAAGAGCAAGGTTTGAACCTACATAGTTTAGCTCAGGGGTCAGCCAAATATGATCTTCAAAATATATGTCAACTACAGTTTTACTGAAATAAAGCCACACTCATTCATTCAGATATTGTCTGGTTGTTTTCACTTTACAGTGGCAGAACTGAGTAGTTGCAACAAAGACTATGACCTCAAAGTCTAAAATAATTACTATCTGATGCTTAACATAAAAAGTTTGCCAATCCCTGGTCTACCTCTAAATAACCTATTATAGTTAATGAAAATATACCTTCCAAAGACTCGATTCCAGTTGCTTGTGCCAGTAAATCTTCATGTCTTGCAACAACCTAAAAATCAAGATGAATAATCAATAATTCTTTTAATTAAACAGTAGCTATTTTTCCTCTATAACCATAAATTTAGAACTGAAGGGCTCTGTCCTCTATATCAAGGGGAAAACACTAAATAAAAGGAAGAAAAATACAAGTTACAAAGTTGTATTAGAGATCTGTTATTAGCAGGAATATGCACACACATTTATATTACGTGATTTATTTAGTTAAGAATACAGAGTCTAGGGAAAATAAGAAAGCAACACAGAGCAGGGGGAGATAATAGTATTTGTAATAGTCCCTTACTTTCCTAATGGGATGTGAAGGATGGTACAGGTACCAAAATTGAAAAAAGACTTAATTCTTGCCATGTTACAATTCAGGCTTACTCATCATACTAGAAGAACTTGCACTAACAATATATATACTTTCCCTTTAATGAATGTTTTCAAACATCATCTTCTCTTAGTTCTAATTGAGTATCACCAAGGCCACAACCTAACCCAAAAGGATAAAGCAGAGTCGGTGCCTACCTATCCATGAACATCTCTCTGCTTTCAGTTTCCCAGTCTCATAAAAAAAAAAAAAAAAACCATCAATCCTGAAGAACAGAGTAGAACTGTCCCCTAGGGTTTCTAAGGCTGTAAATCTTTATGGAAGTAGACGGTCTCATCTTTCCCGCACAGAATGGCTAGTACGTTGAAACTGCCAACCTTTTAGTTAGCAGCCAAGTGCTTCAACCACAGCAACACCAGAACTCCTTCCAATGTCACAGCAGATCCTTTTCCCTGTTGAAGGTCAGTATCTTTTTGAAAATTAAGATAGTGTAAATGGTCAACATGAAAATCAAAACTAGTTAATAGTTACAAGTCACATGGCAAGAGATTCCTAAGAACACCAAAAAAAGCATGCAAATCTTTAGAATCACCCAAGAATCCTTATTTTGTATCATTTATTCCAATGGACAAGAAGTTTCATGTCTAGTCTATAAAGTGAAGTCCCCAATCAGTAGGAGTACATTCACTGGAGCCTAAACATTCACCACTTTTGTCCCGTTCACGATCTCACTGCCATTCTATCAAGTCGCTTTCTGTCACAGTCATAGAAAACAATGTCTTCTATGTTTTTTTATTTTCCAAATACTGATGCTTCTTCTTTGTTTCCAACTTTCACATTCCAATCAACAGTAACTGTCAATTCATCTTCATTACATGTTTGGTCAATTCCAGACTGCAGAAGTTGGTACAAATCTTTTATTTCTTCATGTTTGGCTTTAGTAGTTTGTGCATAAATTTGAATAATAGTAGTATTAACTGATCTTCCTTGTAGGCATATGGATATTATCTTATCACTGACAGCCCTATACTTCAGGATAGATGTTGAAATGTTCTTTTTAGGTGGGGACCAGGTTTGCTGGTCCGATAGAGCCTGGTGGAACCACTGAGACTATGGCCTCTAGCTGCCCTTCAGGTCTGGAATTGAACCCACACCTGTGGTTTCCAGCCAAACAAAATACAGACTTTTAAGTTGAACATTTACCTCAAGTAGATAACACTCCTTGGAGAGAATAATCATGGGAGAAAGAAGGGCTGCTTATGCACAGGAAGACAGCTCAGGGGGCAGGAGTGTATGGAGGAATGGACACTGGGAAGAGGTAACTATGGGGAGGAAGTGGGAGGGGAGCTGTTGCATTGTGGTAAACTGTGGTCAATGACATGAGACAAAGTATAAGTGAACTGCTGTATGGAAAGTGAATTTGCTCTACAACTCTGCACCCAAATCATAATAATAAAAAAAAATGTTCCTTTTGTGATGAATGTGATGCCATTTCTCTTCAACATTCCAAGCAGAGCAGATGATATGATTATCTGATTCAAAACACACAATACCAGTCCATTTCAGCTCCCTAATGTCTACGATATCATTCTTCAAGTGTTCCATTTCAACAACTTTCAATTTTCCTAGATTCATACTATGTATATTCCACATAACGATAGTTAATGGATGTTTGTAGCCGTTTCTTCTCATTTTGAGTCATGTCACATTAGTAAATGAAGATCCAAAAGCTCTACTCCATCCATGTAATTAAGGTCACCTCTATTCTGAAGAAACAGCTCTTCCCTAGTCCTATTTTGAGTGCCTTCCAATCTGAGGGGTTGATCTATCAGTACTATATCAGATAATGTTTCCCTGTTATTGACAGTGGTCAATTTTTTCACAAGTGGACCAGACCACATTTTTCTTCCTAGTCTATCTTAGTCTGGAAACTCCACTAAAACATGTCCACCATGAATGACCCTGCTACTATTTGAAATATCAGTGGTATAGCTTCCAGGATCACAGCAATACATAAACCACCACAGTACAACAAACTGACATGCAAGTGGCACTTGGAAAATATGGCTTTGGTGATAGAAATGATGCCGGAAATCACATGATAGAATTTTGCACAACCAATGACTTACTCATTGCAAATACCTTTTTTAAACAACATAAACAGTGACTATACACATGGACCACACCACACAGAAAACAAAGGATTCAAATCGAATTCAAAGGAAGAAGGATTCAAAGGAAGAAGATGGAGAAGCTCAATATCATCAGTCAGAACAAGGCCAGAAGCTGACTGTGGAATAGACCATTAACTACTCATATGCAAGTTTAAGTTGAACCTGAAGAAAATTAAAACAAGTCCAGGAGAGCCAAAAAACTACCTTAAGTACATCCCACCTGAATTTAGAAATCATCTAAGGAATAGATTTGATGCACTGAATACCAGTGATTGAAGACCAGACAGTTGTAGGATGATATCAAAGACATTACACATGAACAAAGCAAAAGGTCATTAAAAAAACAGGAAAGGAAGGCAAGACCAAATTGGAAGTCAGAAGAAACTCTGAAACTTGCTCTGGAATAAAGAGTAGCTAAAGTGAATGGAAGCAATGATGAAGTAAAGAGTTGAAAAGAAGATTTCAAAATGTAGCTCAAGAAGACAAAGTAAAGTATTAAAATTAAATGTGCAAAGACCTGGAGTTGAAAAATGAAAGAGGAAGAACACACTCGGAAATTCTCAAGCTGAAAGAACTGAAGAAAAAGCTCAAGCCTTGACTTGGGATACTGAAGGATTTTTAGGCAAAATATTGAACAATGCAGGAAGCATCAAAAGAAAATGTAGGGAATACAAAGAGTCACTGTACCAAAGAGAATCAGTCAATGTTCAACCATCTCAGGAGGGAGCAAGTGATCAAGAACCAATGGTATTGAAAAAGACATCCAAGCTGCACTGAAGGAATTGGCAAAAAACACCACTCCAGGAATTGACAGAATATTCATTAAAATGTTTCAAAAAATAGATGCTGTGCTGGAGGTGCTCACTCCTTTATGCCAAGAAATTTGGAAGACAGCTATTTGGTCAACCAACCAGAAGAGATCTATATTTGCATCCATTCAAAAGAAAGATAATCCAATTAAATGCAGAAATCATTGGACAATATTATTAATATTGTCCAAAATGGGCAAGGAGGCCACATCTTCTGACCTCCTCTAACCACACAAGAGGAAGACAGAATCACCATCAGTAACCCAAGGCCTATTCCTGCAAGGCCAGACATGCTGCCTCCCTCCAGCCCTTTCACCAACCGTTCCTCCCAAAGCACCCAACACCTCTCTCCTGGGTTCGATAATTCGCTGCAGTGGCCACACAGAACTTACAGATTACAGGGTTTATTAGGGAAGCACCAGGCTACAATTTAAGTCCAGGAAAAACGCTCAGTCTCTCTCTCAGCCCACAGTCTCTCCCCTAACAGCCTCTCACAGTCTCTCTCCCAACAATGTGTGTCCCTTGGTGTCTCACTCAGCAATGCGTGTCTCTTGCATCTCCTTCCCAGCAGTGCGTGTCTCTTTCCAGAGCACCTGTCTCTTTCAGCAGCACCTATTCCTCAACAAGCAGTCAAAGAGACTCTTCTTCTGCCTCAAGGAGGCATCCTTTTGAGCCTCGCAGAGTGGCCAAACCAACCAATCATAACATCAGAATTCTAAACACCTGAGAGAGAGCAGGAATCTCCCAGAATATTGCTTTGTGTTGCTCCCAACAGAAATACACAAAGTGGATAACTTTTACAATCAGGAGCTCCTCAGTTGCTCACAGCAAATTCCACCACAGAGTTTACAAAGACTTATGGCTAGAAAACCCACATTAAGAAATTCACTACACCGAGGCTTCCGGCAAGATGGCGGACTAGGCAGAAGGATTGCAAAGACCCTCTTCAACAAAGAAAAGGGAAACCAATTAACACATACACAGAAGATAATCTTGGACCCCTGCACCTTGAAGGGAAGGATACGGAATTGGAATAAACCCCAACTAGCAGAAGAATTTGCATGAAAATACCAAAACAAGGAGACGTACGGAGCTGCGGTCTGACAGCAAACTGAGTGACCCTGACAGTACAGGCGGCTCGGAGATTCCCGACTGGTGGTAGGATCTAAGAATTAACCTAAAAATCACACTGCTAACCAGGGACTGCATGGACTGTGCACAGTGGCTGGGGAA
>NW_006921594.1:12256180-12265272 GCF_000298275.1 Orycteropus afer afer | reverse complement strand
AGGGATGGACACTGGGAAGAGGTAACTATGGGGAGGAAGTGGGAGGGGAGCTGTTGCATTGTAAATTTTGGTCAATGACATGAGACAAAGTATATTATGTGAACTGCTGTATGAAAAGTGAATTTACTCTGTAAATCTTCACCCAAATCAAAATAAAATTTAAAAAAAAAAAAGAAATTCACTACACCACATATTACATACAAGTAAAATTTTGCTAAAGATAATTAAAAAACGATTGCAATAGTACATCAACAAGGAACCATCAGAAATTCAAGCTGAATTCAGAAGAGGACGTGGAATGGGGAATATCATTGCTGATGTCAGTTGGCTCTTGGCTGAAACCAAAGAATATCAGAAAGATGTTTACCTGTGTTTTACTGACTATGCAAAGGCATTCAACTGTGCAGATCACACAAAGGATGGAAAACACTGCAAAGAATGGGAATTCCAGAACATGTAATTGTACTCATGATGAATCTGTACACAGACTAAGAGGTAATCATTCAAACAGAACAAGGGGATGTTGAGTGGTTTAAAATCAGGAAAGGTGTGCATCAGGGTTATATCCTTTCGCTATACTTATATGCTGAGCAAATAATATTAGAAGCTGGACTACATGAAGAAAAGGACAGTATCAAGTTCGCAGGCAGACTCATTAACAACCTGTGATATGCAGATGACACAATCCTGTGTGCTTAAAGTGAAGATGACTTGAAGCACTTACTGACAAAGATCAAAGACTACAGCCTTTATGATGGATTACACCTCAATATAAAGAGAACAGAAATCCTCACAACTAGATCAATAAGCACCATCACGATAAATGGAGAAAAGATTGAAGTTCTCAGGGGTTTCATTTTACTTGGATCCACCATCAAGACCCATGGGAACAGCAGTCAAGAAATTAAAGGATGTATAACATTGGGCAAACCTGCTGTAAAAGACCTCTCTAAAGTGTTGAAGAGCAAAGATGTTACTTTGAAGACTAAGGTGCCCCTGGCCTAAGCCTTGGTATTCTCAAGCACCTCACATGCATTTGAAAGCTGGACAATGAATAAGGAAGACTGAAGAACTGATGCATTTGAGTTGTGAGTTAGCAAAGTATTTTGAATATACCATGGACTGCTAGAAGAATAAGCAAATTTGTGTTGGAGGAAATACAGCCAGAGTGCTTCTTAGAAATGAGAATGGCCAAACTTCACCTCTCGTACTTTGGTCATGCTCTCAGCAGGGACCGGTCTCTGGAGAAGGAGATCATGCTTGGTAAAGTGGATGGTCAGAAAAAAAGGGGACGATCCTCAACAAGTGGCTGTGATGATGGACTCAAGCACAGCGATGACTGTGAGGATGGCACAAGGCTGGGCAGCGTTTTGTTCTGTCAGTCGTAGTGTCACTGTGAGGTGGAACCAACTTAACGGCACCTAACAACAAGAATAAATTTCCTTTAATTCTCTGTTCTTTTTTTTCTTTTGTGGTAAATATTTTGAAAAGGTTTGAAAGCCTAAACTATACTTTCATAGACTCCTGTGCCATCAATTACATGTATTTCCAAGGAATTTAGAAGATAGAAGAGAGAGAAAAGCTCTCTCCTATTACTTCCTACAGCTGGTAGTTACGGCTAGCAAGCAACATCCTGAGACTAAAATTAAAGACAGTTGTGAAGGTCATAATTATCACTCCAGTTTTCAGTCACCAGTATCTAGAAGCAGAATTTTAACACTAGCCTAGGAAGAAACAGTAGAAGCCTCCTCATCCCTAGATCTAATCCACAGTAGTTCCTTCAACTCATTAGTCTACTGCCTGTCCACCAGTGATTCCATAAGCATTTAATTCTCTGTATTAAGAATCTTCCTACTTTAAATACTTATAGTGGTTTCTGCTTCCTGTACTAAGCCTAATACATACTTCAATAAATCTTTTGCAATTTTAATCATCTTACTGACATTATTAAATTACTTTTATTATATTTAATTATGGATTTGGTTAGACTTATCCTACTTTTACTTCCACAGAACACAAATGACAGCATGTGCATATTTCATATCAGAACTCAGTGTCTACCTCATACCCAGGGCTACTTTGAGAGTAATTTATCTTCTTTAAAGATGTTAAATAAATATTAGGTTCTTCATCATTCTTTTTTTAATTGTAGTAAAATATGTATGACAAAACATTTGCAATTTCAACCATTTTGTCATGTTCAATTCAGTAGTATTAATTACATTCACCATGTTGGTTCAAACCCACCAGCCACTCCTCAGAAGGAAGGCTGGGCAATCTACTTCTACAGTGATACTGCCTCAGAAACCCAAGGAGAGGTCACTATGAGTTGAGTCTGACTTGACAGCACAAAAAAACACCATGTTGTACAACTATCACCACTATCAATTTTCAAATTTTTTCCCTAACCCAGTGCCCTTCAGCAGTAATCCCCCTTTCTCCTTCCCAGTTATTTCTGGTAACCACTAATAAACTGTGGTTTCTATTCATTTGCCTATTCATGTAAGTGAATTCATATGATACTTGTCCTTTTGTGTCTAACTCATCTCACTTAGCAAATTTTTCTGAAGGTTCATCCATGTCATAGAATATATCAGAACTTCATTTCTCTTACAGTTGAGTAACACTCCATCGTATGTATTTACTACTGTCTTAGTTCCTATTGCTGCGTTAAAAGAATATACTACAAGTGGCTGGCTTTAAAAAACAGAAATTACTCATTTTAGAGACTACAAAGTCCAAATCAGGCTAATAGTTCTAGGAAAGGGTCCTGCCTTATTGGTAACCCTGGGGTTTCATTGGCTTCACTTGGCATTCCTTGGCATCTTCTCATTTCTATTCTATCCTTTTTATAACTCGGAAATGACTAGGTTTAGGACCCACTCTATTAACATAACAAAAGAAAATTTTTCTTTCCAAACAGAATCACATGTATAGGTATAGAGGCCAGGACTTCAATACATATTCTGGGAGGGACTAAGTTCAATCCATAATAACCACATTTTTTATCCATTTGTCTACTGATGGACAGGTTGGTTGTTTCTACCTCTTGTGAATCTTGCTGTAATGAACATTGGTGCACAATTATCAGTTTGTATCTCTGCTTTCAAGACTTTTGAATATATTCCTAGGAGTGAAATTGTTGGGTCATATGGTAATTCTATGTTTAATTTTTTGAGGAACCACTAAATATTTTCCATTGTGGCTACACCATTTTACAATTTCACCAACAATGGATGAGGACGGCAACTTCTCTCCATTTATTGATTCCTGCATATAAATTACTGCATGGTAGGAATAAAGAAAATCTCAAGCATAAAAGAACATGAAATAATTTCAGGTGGATCTTGCAAGAAGACAACCTAGAAATAAAAAAGACGACAACTCAAGAGCTCTAGGTAGTGTTAAGTACAGTCTACCATACTCCCATAAACACAGACTACTATTTATTTAAAATAAGTATCAACTGCTTGTCTTGCTATGTGAAACATTGGTCTAAGAGTCCCTGGAGAGCTAGGAAATGTGTTCTATTAATTTAAATATTCATTAAGTGCTAGTCATATAAAAGATACCACTAGGGAACAGACCATAAAATCACTCTATAAAAATTACAGACTTTTAGAAGATTATCTACTCCAATCTCCTCTTCCTCTTATTCACTCCAATCCATTTGATAGTTGAAAAAAAAGAAAGAAAAAGAAAAGAAACAAAAGCTCACGGACATTAAATGATACTCACTTTTGTTAACAGCACAACTGAGATTACAGCCTACCTCAACTCCCCGTACTGTGTTCTACCCACCACAACATTTACCAATTTTTTATAATTTCAGCAATGATTCAATTTGTACTCATAAGGTATGAACTGCCAAGCTGAACAACCTAATTTTTCTTATATATGCTATCCTACTTCCAAAACTGATATTGGAATCAACTTGATGGCAGTGAGGTTTTGGGGGTATTTTTTTGGTTTATCAAAGATACCCTATTTTCTGCCCACTAGATTCACTGAGCATCAGTTAAGGCAGTGAAAGAGAAGTATGAATAAGAGGTTTTGGTAACATGAATATATTACTTTTTAAATTAATAACAGTAGTTACAGAATATTTTTAAAAACTGTACTTTGAAAAATATGCCACATGGGGAATGTGTACATTTGCTCATGTAAATATACACTTAGATTAAACCACAGTAAGATTATACAAATGCTAAATTATCATGTTAGACTAAACTATCTATATGATACAGAAGATTGGAATTACCTGTAGGTGTAGTTCTTTATCCAACTGACTTATTCCTTGGGCAAGTTTTGCTAGTTGTTCAGCAATTACAGCTTGATGAATAGATTGAGAAGTATAAGTCTTTACATCAAAGTCTTCATTTAAAAAGGCACTATAACACTCTTGGAGAAAAAAAGAAAGTTCTTAATTACACTGTACAAAATCATACACATTAAATAACAAAATAATTGTTAACAATAATTAACATATTTTGAGGTCTATTTATATGCTAGGAAATGGTGTAAATGTTTCCTATACTAATGAGGAAGAAAAAAAAGGCAGTAGCACAAAAGAAGTTGTAATATTAATTGAGAGTTTACTGTGTGCCAGAGACGACATAAGCAATTTACACACATTAATTACTCAATCTTCCCAATAATCCTATTAGAACTATCATTTTCCCCATTTCACAGAGCAGGAGACAGGCAAAGACAAGTCATGCAACTAGTCCAAGATCACAATCTGAGATTTCAACCTAGAAAGTGTAGCTACAAAGACCATACTATGAATTATGCTATACTGCTCTATGCAAACTTTTTTCAGTGAACCAAAAGGAAGGAAAACATTAACAGATGGTAACTGGGGAAAATACTGAAGTTCTAAAGGATTTCATTTACTTGGATCCACAATCAATATCCACGGAAGCAGTAATCAAGAAATCAAATGACATAACACATTGGGCAAATCTACAGCAAAAAACCTCTTGAAAGCATTAAAAACCAAACATTCCCTACTCTGGTGAGTAGCAACCAGAGTCTTAAAAGCTTATAAGCAGCCATCTAAGATGCAAAGGAGCCTATGGAGCAAAGGAGAATGAAGAAAATCAAAGACACACAGAAACAATTAGCCCAAGGGACTAACGGGCCACAGGAACCTCAGCCTGCTTGACCCTAAGACCAGAAGAACTAGATGGTGCCCAGTTACCAATGCCAACCACTCAGAAATGAGAGATCCTGGTTAGAGTGGGAAGAAAAATGTGGAACAAAACGCAAAAACACAAAAATGACCAGAATTACTGGTCAGATAGAGACTGGCGAACCCCCTGAGACTCTGGTCCCAGGCCACCCTCAGGCCTGGAATTGGACTCACTACAGTGGGTTAGCTCTCAGCCAAACAGAGAGGCCTACGAGCAGAACACCTGCCCCAGGGAGATGCATTCCGTAGAACAGTCAACTGTGAGAGATCACAAAGGCAGCATCTGCATGGGAAAGCTAGACAGACAGCAATGCATGGGTAAGAAGGGCACAGGGGAGGGATGGGAAGAGAGTTGTTTATTGTGGGGATTGTAATCGGTGCCATGAAACAAAATGTGTATAAATAAATCTTCTTTGTAAATTTGCACCCAAATCACAATAAAAAATTTTTTAAAAAAGTATCAAAATATTCTTACCGTCTGGCAGGCATAGTGACTAAATGCTCTTGCTTTAAGAAAGACAATAAAAAAAAAAAAAAAAAGTCATTTTGAAGACTGAGGTGTGCCTGACCCAAGCCATGGTGTTATCAATTGCCTCATAGGCATGTGAAACCTGGACAACAAATAAGGAAGACCACAGAAGAACTGATGTATTTGAATTACGGTATTGGTGAAGAATATTGACTGTATCACTGGACTGACAGAAAGATGAATAAATCTGTCTTGGAAGAAGCACAACCAGAATGCCCCTTGGAAGCGAGAATAGTGAGACTTTGTCTCCCGTACTTTGGATGTGTTATCAGCAGGGACCAGTCCCAGGAGAAAGGCATTCTCCTTGGTAAAGTAGAAGGTCAACAAAAAAAAAGAAGAATCTTAGCAAGACAGATTGATATAGTGATTACAATAACGGTCTCCAATGTGGCAATGACCGTGAAGATGGCTCAAGACTGAATATTGTTTCATTCTTCGTATATTTAGGATCACTACGAATTGGAGGCAACCCAACGGCACCTAACAACAACAAGTAACCACAACTTCTAATACAAGAAAAGAAGGTCCTTGCAAATGAGAAGAAGAAAATTAGCTATATACAATATTTATGGCCTCAGATATCTCTACATCAATGCACAAATACTGTTGATAAATAAAATGAATCTGGAATTTTAATAGAAATAGGCAAATAAAAACATAGATATTGCTGAAAGTTTAGATTCATGAGTGAAATAAGGTAACAGAAAGAGAAAATGTCTTCAAAATAGACTCTTGATAGGCAAAAACAAGAAGAAATGCTAGATGTTTAAAAGATGTCTTTTTATATAGAAAACCACAATTCTGTGGATCAAAGAAAAATGGAGAGACTTAAAAGATAAAAATAGATACCCAGATGTAAGCTCATATTTGATATAAATGTTATGTAGTGCCATTGAATTTGTTCCAACTCATAGAGACCCTGTGTATAACAGAATGAAACATTACCCAGGCCTGTGCCATCCTGACAATTTTTGCCATGTTTAAGCCCACTGTTGCTACCACTGTATCAATCCATTTCATTAAAGGTCTTCCTCTTATTTGCTGACCCTCTACTTTACCAAGTATGACATCCTTCTCCAGGGAATGGTTCCTCCTGATAACATGTCCAAGGTACATGAGACCAAATCTGGCTGTTCTTACTTCCAAGAGGCATTCTGGCTATACCTTTTCCAAGACAGTTTTGTTCATCCTTCTGCAAATATACAGTACAGTCAATATTCTTCACCAACACTGTAATTCTTCTTTGGTCTTCCTTATTCATTGTCCAGCTCTGACATGCAAATGAAGCAAATGAAAATACTATGCCTTGGATCAAGAGCACCTTAGTCTTCAAAGTGACATCTTTGCTTTTGAACATTTGCAACAGGTCTTTTGCAGCAGATTGTCCCAAAGCAACACATTGTTTGATTTCTTAACTTCTGCTTCCATGGATATTGATTATGAATCCAAGTAAAATTAAATACTTGCCAAGTTCAACCTTTCCTCTGTTTATCACAATGTTGCTTATTGATCTAGTTGTGAGGATTTGTCTTTTCTTTATGTTGTTGTTATTAGGTGCCGTCCAGTCGTCTCTAACACATAGAGACCCTATGTACAACAGAATGAAATACTGCCTGTCTTGTGCCAGGATCACAATCCTTGCTATACCTGAGCCCATCGTTGCAGCCACTGTGTCAACCCATCTTGTGGAAGGCCTTCCCCTTTTTCGTTGACCCTCCACTTTACCAAGTATGATATCCTTCTCCAGGGAATGGTCCCTTCTGACAACATGACCAAAATAGGTAAGACAAAGTCTGGCCATTCTCACTTCCAAGGAGCACTGTGGCTGTATTTCTACCAGGACAGATTTGTTAGTCCTTTTAGCAGACCATGGTACTCTTAGCATTCTTCTCCAACACCACAACTCAAAAGCATCAACTCTTCTTCAGTCTTCCTTATTCATCTTCCAGCTCTCACATGAATAAGAGGCTACTGAAAATATCATGGCCTGGGTTAAGCACACCTTAGTCTTCAAGGAGACATCGTTGCTCTTCAGCACGTTAAACAGGTCTTTTGCGGCAGATGTGCCCAGTGCCCATACGTCATCAGATGTTTTGGCTGATGCTTCCATTGGTGTTGATTGTGGAACCAAGTAATATGAAATCTTTGACAACTTCACTCTTTTCTTCATTTATCATGATGTTGCTTATTAGCTCAATTGTGAGGATTTTTGTTTTCTTTATGTTGAGGTGTGCTCCATACTGCAGACCGTAGCCTTTAATCTTCATCTGTAAAAGCTTCAAGTCATCCTCACTCTCAGCAAGTGTCATCTGCGTATTGCAGGTTGTCAATCAGTCTTCCTCCAATCCTTATGCCACGTTCTTCTTCATGTAGTTCAGCTTCTCAGATTATTTGCTCAGCATACAGATTGAATAAGTATGTTGAAAGGATACAACCCTGACACACTCCCTCCCTGCTTTTAAACCATGCAGTAACCCCTTGTTCTCTTTGGACAATAGCCTCCTGGTCTATACACAGGTTCCTCATGGGTACAATTAAGTGTTCTGGAATTCCCATTCTTCTCAATGATATCCATAATTAGTTATGACCCACACAGTAGAATGCTTTGGCATAGTCAATAAAACACAAGTAAACATCTTTCTGGTATTCTTTGCTTTCAGCCAAGATCCATCTAGCATTAGCTACGATATCCCTCATTCCACATCCTCTTCTGAATCCAGCTTGCATTTCTGGAAGCTCTCTGTCAATATATTGCTGCAACCTTTTTAATTATCTTCAGTAAGAATTTATTTGCATATGATATTAATGATATTGTTTGATAATTTCAACATTCTGTGGGATCACCTTTCTTTGGAATGGGTATAAATATGGATCTACTTCAGTCAGCTGGTCAGGTAAGCTGTCTTCCAAATCTCTCAGCATAGACAAGTGAGTGCCTCCAGTGTGGTATCCGTTTGTTGAAACATCTCAGTGGGCATTTCATCAATTCCCAGAACCTTTTTCACCAATTCCTTCAGTGCAGCTTCAACTTCTTCCTTCAGTACCACTGGTTCTTGATGATATGCCACCTCCTGAAATGGATGAACATTGACCAATTCTTTTTGGTACAGGGACTCTTGTGTATTTTTTCCATCTTCTTTTGATGCTTCCGGCATCATGCAATATTTTGCCCATAGAATCTTTCAATATTGCAACTTGAGGCTTGAATATTTTCTTCAGTTCTTTCAGCTTGAGAAATGCCAAATGTGTTCTTCCCTTTTGGTTACCTAACTCCAGGTCTTTGTACATTTCATTACTTTGTCTTCTCAAGCTGCTCTTTGAAATTTTCTGTTCAGCTCTTTTATCTTGTCATTTCTTTTTTTTTTTTTT